>NC_052151.1:198799390-198890832 GCF_902713615.1 Scyliorhinus canicula
TACATTCTACTCTCGTCTCATAATTGATTACGAATCAATTTATTACACAGAGATTTTTCAGAGATGGACGTCCGCATCACCTGCAGCTGCATCCTCAAGCAGGCAACGCCAAAAAGGACTTTGAACATTGGCGAGCCTGTTTTGAAGCGTACATCGGGTCTGCGCCAGACCCAATCTCAGAAGCACAGAAGCTCCAGATTCTGTACACGCGGCTGAGCTCCAGGATGCGCCGACCTACGCAGAAGCCATGGCGCTACTGAAGGAAAATTACGCCCAGCGGACCAACAAAATCTATGCAGGCATCTCCTATCCACACGGCGCCAACTCCCCGGTGAGTCAGTGGATAATTTCTGGGTGCCCTGCTCACCCTAGTGAGAGACTGTGATTGCCAGGCCGTTTCAGCCACTGAACACTCGAACCTGCTAATGAGAGACGTGTTTGTTATGGGCATAGGGTCTGACAACATTCGCCAGCACCTCTTAGTAGGGGCCACGATTGACCTCGCGGCGACCAAAAAACTAGCACTCTCGCTGACGGTCACCTCACGCAACGTTCAGGCTTATGCCCCTGACTGCGCGGCTCACCCACCCCCCCGTGTATCGTGGACCCCGCAATCACGGGAGCACACATATTTAGACTCCGCCTACTGGGCGGAGCCAGCAGGCAGGGAACTATCCCCGTATCTGTAGTACAGGGGCCTGAACAAAACACCCCGGCAGGGCTGCCCGACACGGAGCGCCCTCTGCAAGGCCTGTGGCAAGAAGGGACATTTCGCTGCAGTGTGCCAGGCCCGCCCAATAGCCGCTATTGTGCCGGCACCCCCCCTTGTGCGGCCAGTGGGCGCTGCCATCTTGCCTGCCTCAGAACCAATGGGCTCCAGCACCTTGCCTGCCCCAGGACACGCGCTGCCATCTTACCCGACTCAGGACCCCTGCCCATTGGGCACCTCATCAGTCCGCTCATCGCCTGCAACCGCCGATGACCAGCCGCATCTCGCCTCGGTCACGATTGACCAGTCTCATAGAACATAGAACAGTACAGCACAGAACAGGCCCTTCGGCCCTCGACGCTGTGCCGAGCAATGATCACCCTACTTAAACCCACGTAACCCGTAACCCAACAATCCCCCCATTAACCTTACACTAAGGGCAATTTAGCATGGCCAATCCACCTAACCCGCACATCTTTGGACTGTGGGAGGAAACCGGAGCACCCGGAGGAAACCCACGCACACACGGGGAGGACGTGCAGACTCCACACAGACAGTGACCCAGCCGGGAATCGAACCTGGGACCCTGGAGCTGTGAAGCATTGATGCTAACCACCATGCTACCGTGAGGCCCCTCTCGACCGCACAACCTCGCGACCGTTTCGACAAAGGTGAACGTCGACGGGCAAGAGATCTCGGTCGACCCGCCTTCCCTTTTTGCAAACCTCACCCCGGATTGCAAACCCGTCGCCACCAGGAGCAGACGGTACAGCGCCCAGGACAGGACCTTCATAAGGTCCGAGGTCCAGCGGCTACTTCGGGAGGGTATCATCGAGGCCAGCAACAGCCCCTGGAGAGCCCAAGTGGTAGTGTCGAAAAACGGGTAGAAAAACAGTATGGTCGTTGACCACAGTCAGGCCATCAACCGGTACACGCAGCTCGACGCGTAACTCCTCCCACACATATCTGATATGGTCAATCAGATTGCACAGTACCGGGTCTTCTTGACAGTGGACCTGAAACTGCCAATACACTGCATTCGAAGCAGACGGCCGCCTTTAACACTTTCTTAGGGTTCCCTTTGGCGTCACCAATGGGGTCTCGGTCTTCCAACAGAAGATGGACTGAATGGTTGACCAGTACAGACTGCGGGCCACTTTCCCAAAACCGGACAACGTCACCCTCTGCTGCCACGACCAGCAGGACCATGACGCCAACCTTTCCAAATTTCTCCACACCGCCACTCTCCTCAACATCACGTATAACAAGGAGAAGATTTACCAGGATGCTGCCTGGATTGGAGGGTAAGTCTTATGAGGAAAGGTTGAAGGAGCTAGGGCTTTTCTCATTGGAGCGAAGGAGGATGAGAGGTGACTTAATTGAGGTGTATAAGATGATGAGAGGGATAGATAGAGTGGACTTTCAGCGACTTTTTCCTCAGGTCGATGTAGTTGTTACAAGGGGGCATAACTATAAGGTTCAAGGTGGGAGATATAGGAGGGATGTCAGAGAGTGGTTGGGGCGTTGAACGCACTCCCAACTATGGTAGTGGAGTCAGACACTTTAGGAGCTTCAAGCGGTTATTGGATATGGAGTGCACTAGAATGATTGGGAGGAGGTTGATTTGATATTCGTTTCAGACTAGTTTGGCACAACATCGTGGGCCGAAGGGCCTGTCCTGTGCTGTACAGTTCTATGCTCTATGTAAGTACGTGTTGAGCACGAACCGATTAGCCATCCTCGGCTATGTGGTCCAGAACGGAGTTCTGAGACCCGACCCCGATCGCATGCGCCCCCTCATGGAACTCCCCCTTCCCCACTGCCCCAAGGCCCTCAAACGATGCCTGGGGTTTTATGCCCAGTGGGTCCCAAACTATGCGGACAAGGCCCACCCACTCATTCAATCCACCGTTTTCCCACTGACGGCTGAGGCTCACCGAGCCTTTAACCGTATCAAGGCCGCGGTCGACGAGACTCTCCCCTTTCAGGTCGAGAGCGATGCATCAGACGTCGCTCTGGCCGCCACCCTCAACCTGGCAGGCAGGCCCGTGGCATTCTTTTCCTGCACCCTCCATGCCTCCGAAATTCGGTCAAAAAGGAGGCCCAAGCCATAGTTGAAGCTGTGCAGCATTGGAGGCATTACCTGGCCGGCAGGAGATTCACTCTCCTCACTGACCAACGGTCAGTTGCCTTCATGTTTAATAACACACAGCGGGGTAAGATCAAAAACGATAAAATCTTGAGGTGGAGGATCGAGCTCTCCACCTACAACTACGAGATATTGTATCGCCCCGGTAAGCTCAACGAGCCCCCCGATCCCTATCCCGAGATACATGTGCCAGCGCACAAGTGGACCGACTCCGGACCCTGCACGACAATCTCTGTCACCCAGGAGTCACCATTTTTTACCACATTCATTAAGGCCCGCAATCTGCCCTACTCAATCAAGGAAGTCAGGGCTATCACCAGAGACTGCCAGGTCTGTGCAGAGTGCAAACCGCACTTCTACCAGCCAGACCGTGCGCGCCTGGTGAAGGCTTCCCGTCCCCTTTGAACGCCTCAGCGTGGACTTCAAAGGGCCCCTCCCCTCCACCGACCGGAACACGTACTTCCTCAGTGTGGTCGATGAATATTCCCGATTCCCCTTTGCCATCCCATGTCCCAAAATGATGTTTGCCACCATCATCAAAGCCCTCAACACCATTTTCGCTCTGTTCGGTTTCCCCGCCTACGTCCACAGCGACAGGGGATCCTCATTTATGAGCGATGAACTGCGCCAGTTCCTGCTCAACAGGGGTATTGCCTCGAGCAGGACGACCAGCTGCAACCCCAGGGGAAACGGGCAGGTGGAACGGGAGAATGAGACGGTCTGGAGGGCCGTCCAGCTGGCCCTACGGTCCAGAAATCTCCCGGCCTCCCGCTGGCAGGAGGTCCTCCCCGACGCACTTCACTCCATTCGGTCACTCCTGTGCACCGCAACTAATGAAACCCCCCATGAACGTCTCTTTGCCTTCCCCAGGAAGTCCACCTCCGGGGTTTTGCTCCCAATGTGGCTGGCAGCTCCAGGACCCGTTCTCCTCCGCAAGCACGTGCGGCTGCACAAGGCGGACCCTTTAGTTGAGAGGGTACAGATCCTCCATGCCAACCCGCGGTATGCTTATGTGGTGTTCCCCGACGGCCACCAAGACACAGTCTCCCTCAGGGACCTGTCACCAGCTGCGTCACCACACACCGCCCCCGCCCCGGCGCCACCCTCCCTCTCCCCAATGCAGCCCCCGCTCCAGGACAATCCGTCCTCCCCTTGCTCCCACCCGGGGATGAAGAGGATTTCGACACGCTCCCGGAGTCACCGAAGACCAAGCCGACGCCTGAGTCACCACCAGCGCTGCGGCGCTCTCAACAACAGACCATGGTGCCCGATCGTCTAAATTTGTAATATTCTATGTGATTTTAAAAGCAACTTGTCTCTATATAGTTCTCCACCACTCCCTCTGGACTCATTTTAACAGGGGGTGAATGTGGTAGCCACCACTGATGTATATACTGTATATATATATGAGTTTTATGGTAAGGTACAGGGGTAGATCCCTGCCTGCTGGCTCCGCCCAGTAGGCGGAGTATAAATGTGTGGGCTCTCCGAACAGCAGCCATTTTGCCAGCTGCTGTCGGAGGCCACACATCTCTGTGTAATAAAGCCTCAATCACATTCTACTCTCGTCTCGTCGTAATTGACAGTGCATCACTCCCCCTCGCTCTCCCCTCCCCTCGTTCTCCCTTCCCCCTCGCTCTCACTTCCCCCCTCGCTCTCGCTCCCCATCACTCTCCCCTCCCCCTCGCTCTCCCTTCCCCCTCGCTCTCCCTTCCCCCCTCCCTCTCGCTCCCCCCTCCCTCTCGCTCCTCATCACACTCCCCTCCCCCTCACTCTCCATTCCCCCCTCGCTCTCCCCTCTCCCTCACTCTCTCCTCCCCCTCGCTCCCCTTCCCCTCACTCTCCCCTTCCCCCTCCCTCTCCCTTCCACCTCCCTTACACCCCTCGGTCCTCATCCCCCTCGCTCTCCCCCCCTCGCTCTTCGCTCTCCCCTCCCCCTCGCAACCCCCCCCTCCCCCTCGCTCTCCCCTCGCCCCCATTCACTCTCCCCTCGCCCCCTCGCTCTCCCCCCGCTCCCCTCGCTCTCCCCACCTCGCCTCCCCCTCCCCCCCTCGCTCTCCCCTCCCCAACCAGGATCAGTGTTGGGCCCACAATTGTTCACAATTTACATAGATAATTTGGAGTTTGGGACCAAGGGCAATGTGTCCAAGTTTTCAGACGACACTAAGATGAGTGGTAAAGGGAAAAGTACAGAGGATACTGGAAGTCTGCAGAGGGATTTGGATAGGTTAAGTGAATGGGCTAGGGTCTGGGAGATGGAATACAATGTTGACAAATGTGAGGTTATCCATTTTGGTAGGAATAACAGCAAACGTGATTATTATTTAAATGATAAAATATTAATGCATGCTGCTGTGCAGAGACCTGGGTGTGCTAGTGCATGAGTCGCAAAAAGTTGGTTTACAGGTTTTGGGGCAGCACGGTAGCATGGTGGTTAGCATAAATGCTTCACAGCTCCAGGGTCCCAGATTCGATTCCAGGCTGGGTCACTGTCTGTGCGGAGTCTGCACGTCCTCCCCGTGTGTGCGTGGGTTTCCTCCGGGTGCTCCGGTTTCCTCCCACAGTCCAAAGATGTGCGGGTTAGGTGGATTGGCCATGCTAAATTGCCCTTAGCGTCCTAAAAAGTAAGGTGGGGGGGGGGGGGGGGGGGTTGTTGGGTTACGGGTATAGGGTGGATACGTGGGTTTGAGTAGGGTGATCATTGCTCGGCACAACATCGAGGGCCGAAGGGCCTGTTCTGTGCTGTACTATTCTATGTTCTATGTTCTAGGTGCAACAGGTGATTAAGAAGGCAAATGGAATTTTGTCCTTCATTGCTAGAGGGATGGAGTTTAAGGCTAGGGAGGTTATGCTGCAATTGTATAAGGTGTTAGTGAGGCCACACCTGGAGTATTGTGTTCAGTTTTGGTCTTACTTGAGAAAGGACGTACTGACACTGGAGGGTGTGTAGAGGAGATTCACGAGGTTAATCCCAGAGCTGAAGGGGTTGGATTACGAGGAGAGGTTGAGTAGACTGGGACTGTGCTCGTTGGAATTTAGAAGGATGAGGGGGGATCTTATAGAAACATTTAAAATTATGAAGGGAGTAGATAGAATAAATGTGGGCAGGTTGTTTCCACTGGCGGGTGAAAGCAGAACTAGGGGGCATAGCCTCAAAATAAGGGGAAGTAGATTTAGGACTGAGTTTAGGAGGAACTTCTTCACCCAAAGGCTTGTGAATCTATGGAATTCCTTGCTCAGTGAAGCAGTAGAGGGTCCTTCATTAAATGTTTTTACGATAAAGATAGATAGTTTTTTGAAGAATAAAGGGATTAAGGGTTATCGTGTTCAGGCCGGAAAGTGGAGCTGAGTCCACAAAAGATCAGCCATGATCTCATTGAATGGCGGAGCGGGCTCGAGGGGCCAGATTGCCTACTCCTGCTCCTAGTTCTTATGTTCTCTCCCCTCCCCTCCCCTCCCCCTCGCTCTCCCCCTCCCCCCTCGCTCTCCCCTCCCCCTCGCTCTCTCCTCCCCCTCGCTCTCTCCTCCCCCTCGCTCTCCCCTCCCCCTCGCTCTCCCCTCCCCCTCGCTCTCCCCTCCCCCTCGCTCTCCCCCTCCCCCCTCGCTCTCCCCTCCCCTCGCACTCCCCTCCCCCTCGCTCTCCCCTCATTCTCCCCTCCGCCTCACTCGCCCCTGCCCCCTCGCTCTCCCCTCCCCTCGCTCTCATCTCCCCCCCTCCCCGCTCCCGCTCTCCCCACCCCCCTCCTGCTCTCCCCTCCCCCCTCCCGCTATCCCCTCCCCCCTCCCGCTCTCCCCTCCCCCCTCCCGCTCTCCCCTCCCCCCTTCCCGCTCTCCCCTCCCGTTGAGCTTCCCCGGACAATATGTAATTTTGCACGCGTAGGTGGAGAGTTCGATCCTCCACCTAAAAATTTTATCATTTTAAATTTTACCCCGTTGTGCGTTATCAAACATGAAGGCGACCAACCGTTGGTCGGTGACGAGGGTGAAACTCCTACCGGCTAGGTAGTGCCTCCACAATGGCTTGTGCCTCCTCTCAACTGCAGAGTGCCGAATTTCCGAGGCGGTGAGGGTTCGGGAGAAGAACGCTACTGGTCTGCCTGCCTTTTTGAGGGGAGTAGCCAGGGCGATGTCTGATACATCGCTTTCTACCTGGAAGGGAATGGCTTCGTCCACCGCGTGCATGGCGGCCTTGATGATGCCGGCCTTGATACGGCTGAAAGCCGACTGGGCCTCAGCCGTCAGGGGAAAAACCGTGGTCTTAATGGGTGGTCGGGCTTTGTCCACATATCTGGGGACCCACTGGGCGTAATAGGAAAAGAGCCCCAAGCACCGTTTGAGTGCCGTGAGGCTACGGGGAAGGGGAAGTTCCTTTAGGAGGCGCAGGGGGTCGGGATCTGGGCGTAGGACCCCGTTTTCCACGACGTAGCCGAGGATGTCGAGTCTGGTTGTGTGGAAAATGCATTTCTCTTTGTTATATGTGAGATTGAGGGCCCGGGCGGTCTGGAGGAACTTCCTCAGGTTTGCGTCGTGGTCCTGCTGGTCATGGCAGCAGATGGTGACGTTGTCCAAGTACGGGAAGGTAGCCCGTAAGCCGTACTGGTCCACCATTTGATCCGTCACCCTTTGGAAAACGGAGACACCCTTTGTGACGCCCAAAGGGACCCTGAGAAAGTGAAACAGCCGACCGGCTGCTTCGAAGGCCGTGTCGGGGCGGTCCTCTGGGCGGATATGGAGTTGATGATAGGCAGATTTTAGATCGACCGTGGAGAATACCCGATACTTGGCGATTTGGTTCACCATTTCTGCAATGTGGGGAAGTGGATACGCATCGAGTTGCGTAAAGCGGTTTGTGGTCTGACTGTAGTCCACCACCATTCGTTGATTTTCCCCAGACCGGATTACCAATACTTGTGCTCTCCAGGGGCTGTTCCTAGCCTCTATGACCCCTTCTTTCAGCAACCGCTGAACCTCTGACTTGATAAAAGTCATGTCTTGGGCACTGTACCACCGACTTCTGGTGGCGACGGGCTTACAGTCGGGGGGGTGGGGGGGAGGTTCGCGAAGAGGGGGGTGCAACTTTAAGTGTTGCCAGGCTACATACCGTGTGTGAGGGCAGGGGTCCGCCGAACTTCAGTGTCAGGCTTCGGTGGCTACACTGAAAGTCCAGACCGAGCAGCAGGGGGGCACAGAGATGAGGGAGAATATCAAGTTTGAAACGGGCGTATTCAGCGCCCTGGATCGTGAGAATCGCGACACAATACCCCGTGATTTCGACCGAGGGGGACCCGGACGCTAGGGCGATAGTTTGGAAGGCAGGATAGGTGTGCAAGGAGCAGCGCCTGACTGTTTCTGGGTGAATAAATCTCTCCGTGCTCCCGGAGTCGAATAGGCAGGGGGTGTCGCGCCCGTTGATTTGGACCTGCATCATGGAGTTCCGTACGTGCATCGGCCGTGATTGATCGAGGGTGATCGCTCCCAGTTGCGGATAGTCAGAGTCCTCAGCTGAGTCGACCTCACAAAATGGCCGCCTGGAGTCACAAAATGGCCGCCGCCATCGGTAGCACGTGTCGGATTTTGAAGATGGCCGCCGCCAAGATGGCCACCCCACGAGACCGATGATGCGTCAGAAGGGGGCGTGTCTGGCGGTGCACAGCCGCATTGCAGGGCCTGTGGGCCTGGGAGCTCAATTTTTGGGCCCGATGAGACTTTTGTTTCTAGACCTTGAGCCCAGCTAGGCAGACCTTTGCGAAATACCCCTTCTTTCCGCAGTCGTTGCAGATAGCGGAGTGGGCTGGGCAACGCTGACGTGGGTGCTGGCCTTGCCCACAGAAATAGCACGGTGAGCCCCGGGTGTGAGCGGGTTGCCATGCAGCGCAGGCCTGTAGCGTGGCCGAGTCTGGAGGGGACTGAGAGGGGCTCGCAAGGTCCGCGGAGTACGTGTGGAGATTATGGTGGGTCACTTCCAGAGAGGAGGCGAGCGTTACCGTGCCTTGGAGGTCTTTTGGTCCGTCTTCGAGGATTCGCTGCCTGATGTATGTGGATCGTATACCGGACACGAAAGCCTCTCGGATGTGCAAGTTCATATAGACTTCTGCCATCATCTCCTTGTGGTTGCAGTTCCTAGCGAGCGCAGTGAGTCTTTCCACGTACTTGTCCAGCGTTTCCCCGGAGCGCTGCCGGCAGGTCGAGAGCAAATGCCGGGCGTCTACCTCGTTTATTGGCTTAACAAAGCGCTTCTGCAGAATTTCAACCGGCGCCTCATACGTAGTGGCTTTTCCGATCGCGGAGGAGAGTCTATGGCCCACGCGGGCGTGCAGTAAGCTCAGCTTGCGAGGTCTGTCGACTGAAGTGTCTGCGGCGTTCAGGTAGGCCTCAAAACACCGAAGCCAGTATTTTAACATTTCTGCGGCCTCCGGCGACTGAGCGTCCAAATTGAGCTTCTCAGGCTTCAGACCACTGTCCACCTTGAAGTAATCTGCTAATTAAATTGAGATACCCTCAATTACAACTTGATGCGACCATCAATTCATTCAGAGACACGAGTTGAAGTAAACTGTGGCTTTAATCGGCTTACAACTGAGCCTGTCTGCGACTAAACTGAACTGAAGGCGCACTCGTAGGACCGCAGCACCTATACTTCCTGCTGGGGGCGGAGCCAAGGGTGGAGCCCTGTACATGCTCCTCATCTCCCCCTGTGGGCAGAGCCGCGCAACGCCTCACAGATGGAGCCCACAGGGACACAGTAATGTACAGTCTGAATTTATAGTGGTTACACATTCACCACATTCACCCCCTGTTAAAAAATAAAGTCCAGCGGGGGTGACGGGTCTATAAGTTCAGTCGTTCCGGCGCTCGAATTGTGCGTTGAGACTGACGGAGCACTGGAGTTGCAGCCGCTTCGGATGGCTGTGGACAGATGTTCGGTGCGAATCCGAGGGTGGACTCCGGGGGTGGTTCTTCCAGAGCTTCGTTCCTGCGGTCCGTTGTGACGGGTGGAAGGGGGCGCGGGAAGCAAGTAGGTGCAGGGGCGCAGGGTGTGGGAGGTCGTGTGGGGTGTAGTGTGGGGGGTACCTCGGCGGTAGTGGCAGTAGTAGTAGATCCTGCAGGTGCCAGGTCCTGGAGGGAAACGGTGTCCTGTCGGCCATCGTAGTTGGGGTTTGACTGCAGGAGCAGGACCCTCTCTACCAGGGGGTCGGTATTATGTGTGCGGACGTGCGTCCGAAGGAGGACAGGGCCCGGTGTCCTCAGCTGGTAGTCCTGCTCGAGGCGATGCCCTTGCCGAGCAGGTACTCATGCAGTTCGTCGCTCATGAAGGACAAACTCCTGTCACTGTGGACGTAGTTGGGGAAGCCGAACAGGGTGAAGCACTGTGCAGGGCTCTGATGACTGTATGGGAGGTCATATCGGGGCATGGGATGGCAAACAGGAAACGGGAGAATTCATCTATAATATTGATTGTTGCGGTTGGTCGAGGAGAGGGGCCCTTGAAATCAATACTCAGTCGTTCAAAGGGCCGGGGTGCCTTTACCAGATGGGCCTTGTCTGGTCTATAGAAGTTTACACTGCGCAGATCGGGCAATTCCTGGTGACAGCTTTAACCTCCTCGGTGGAGAAAGCCAGATTACGGGCCTTGATGTAGTGGGCGAGCCGGGTGACCCCCGGGTGGCAGAGGTAATTGTGGATAGCCTGTAGTCGGTCGTCTTGCGCCCTGGCGCATGTGCCGCGGGACAGGGCATCTGGGGGCTCGTTGAGCTTCCCCGGAAGGTATACGATATCATAATTATAGTTGGGGGGTTCGATCATCCACCTCAAGATTTTGTCATTCTTGATTTTGCCCCGCTGCGAGTTGTCAAACATAAAGGCAACCGATCTCTGGTCGGTGATGAGGGTAAACCTCCTACCAGCGAGGTAGTGCCTCCAGTGCCATACGGCTTCCACAATGGCTTGGGCTTCCTTTTCGACTGAGGAGTGTCGAAGTTCCGAAGCGGAGAGGGTTTGGGAAAAGAACACTACTGGCCTACCTGCCTGGTTCAGAGTGGCAGTGAGATCGACATCCACCGCCCGCATGGCGGCTTTGGCGATGTCCGCCTTAATGCAGTTGAAGGCCTGGCGAGCCTTGGCTGACAGTGGGAAGAGTGTGGCCTTAAATAGTGGGCGGGCTTTGTCTGCATACTGGGGGACCCACTGGGCGTAGTATGAGAAAGATCCGAGGCACCTCTTGAGGCCCCTGGAACAGTGAGGGAGAGGGAGTTGTCCTCGGGAGCATACGGTCAGGGTCGGGTCCTGGGACCCCGTTTTCCATGACGTAGCCGAGGACGGCTAGTCAGGTTGTGCGGAAAATGCATTTCTCCTTATTATAGGTGAGGTTGAGTTTTTGGGCGGTTTGGAGACATCGGTGGAGGTTGGCGTCGTGGTCCTGCTGGTCATGGCCGCAGATGGTGATTTTATCCAAGTACGGAAACGTGGCCCGCAGCCCGTACTGGTCCACCATTCTGTCCATTCTCCAGGTTTAGCTCACTCAGCTAAATCGCTGGCTTTTAAAGCAGGCCAGCAGCATGGTTCGATTCCCGTACCAGCCTCCCCGGACAGGCGCCGGAATGTGGCGACTAGGGGCTTTTCACAGTAATTTAATTGAAGCCTACTCGTGACAATAAGCGATTTTCATTTTTTTCATTTCATTGCTCGTTGGAACACTGAAACCCCGTTCGTGACGCCAACCCGGAGGAAATGGAAGAGGCGGCCATCTGCCTTGAATGCAGTGTAGTGGCGGTCCTCCGGGCGGATTGGGAGCTGGTGGTATGCAGACTTCAGATCCACCATGGAGAATATGCGGTACTGGGAGATCTGATTTACCATGTCTGCAATCTGGGGGAGGGGGTACGCATCAAGGTGCGTGAACCGGTTAATAGTCTGGCTGTAATCAACCACCATCTGGAGCTTTTCCCTGGTCTTGACAACTGCCACCTGCGCTCTCCAGGGGCTATTACTGGCCTCTCTGACTCCTTCATGCAAAAGACGCCGGAGTTTGGATCTGATAAACACCCTGTCCTGCAGGCTATACCTCCTGCTGCGAGTGGCCACTGGTTTGCAGTTGGCAGTGAGATTAGCGAAGAGTGGAGGGGGGTCGATTTTCCGAGTTGCTCGACTGCATATGGTGAGTGAGGGGAGAGGTCCGCCAAAGCTGAGTGTTAGGCTCCTGAGGTTGCACTGGAAATCCAGTCCGAGGAGGAGGGGGGCGCAGAGGTCTGGGAGTACATACAATTGGAAATTAGTGTAGTCGGCGCCCTGTATTGTCAGAGTCGCAATTGTGCGCCCTTGTATCTGAACGGAGTGCGACCCCGAGGCGAGGGAGATAGTTTGCTGTGTCGGGAATATCGGGAGCGAGCAGCGCCTCACCAGATCTGCGTGAACGAAGCTCTCGGTGCTCCCGGAGTCGAAGAGGCACGGTGTCTCGTATCCATTGATCTGGACGGACATCATGGAGCTCTTGAGGTGCTTTGGCCGCGACTGGTCCAAAGTGACTGCACTGAGCTGCAGGTAGTCGGTGGCGTGGTCGGCGGTGCTGGAGCGGCCCCGTGATGACTGTCCGCAGAGGTCGTAGTCGTCGAGTAGCATATCGGGTGATGGCAAAGACGGCGGCCCCCGTTAATAGCACGTGGCGGGCAGCTAGGGAAATGGCGGCCCCCATGAATCGCACATGTTGTGCGGAGGTGGAGGCGGCAGACACGCTGCCACATTGCGTGGTCTGCGGGCCTGTGAGTTGGAGTGAGTGTTCGGGTTAGGGTTCGAGTTAGAGTTTTTAGCTCTGACCAGGCAGACCTTAGCAAAGTGCCCTATCCGCCCGCAGTTGCTGCAGGTCGCGTTGCGGGCTGGGCATTGCTGCCGGAAATGTTGGGGCTGGCCGCAAAAATGGTACGATAGCCCTCCTTGGTGGGCGGGTGGCCGCGTGGCACAGGCCTGGGGCAGTCTCTGGTTGGGGGTCCACGATAGGGTCGCCGGGAATGCATTTAAACTTTGGAAAGAACCGTGTCCTCCAGGTCCTGAGCCCCTTTCTCGAGAAGACGCTGCCGCACATAATTTGATCGGACCCCCACAACGTACACGTCTCGGACGGCGAGTTCCATGTGCTGGGAGACTGTCACGGCCTGAAAGTTACAGTCTCGTGCTAGAGCTTTAAGGTCGCGCAGATAGTCTTCGAGTAACTCTGCAGGGCGCTGTCACCGGGTTGTAAAGATGTGTCGCGCGTAGACTTAATTCACGGGCCGCACGTACAGGCGGTCGAGTATCGCGAGGGCCTCAGTATAAGAGTCAGTTCCATTAAGTTGAGTTGAAATACGATGGCTCACCCGTGCGTGGAGAAGACTGAGTTTCTGTTCTTCTGTAACAGAGGAGGTAGTCGACGCAGCCAGGTAGGCCTTGAAGCACCGAAGCCAATGCAACAAAATTTCCTTTACCTCTGCGGCCTGTGGATCGAGGTCAGGTTTGAGGGCTGATTCCATAGTAGTTTCTAGTCGATTAAATTGATGCGACCATCAATTCATTCAGAGACACGAGTTGAGGTAAACTGTGGCTTTATCGGCTTATAACTATGCTGAACTGAGGGGGGACTCGCAGGACCGCAGCACTTATACTCCCTAAAGGGGACGAAGCCAAGGGCAGAGCCCTGTACATGCTCCTCATCTCCCCCTGTGGGCAGAGCCGCACAACGGCTCACAGATGAGGCCCACAGGGACACAGTAATGTACAGTGTGAACTTATAGTGGTTACACATTCACCACACAACTTGAGAGAGATGGTTGGTAATACAAAGGCTTTAATTAGCAGAGAACCAGACAGCTACCAAGAAGTGTGCTCACAGCACGCTGCCCACTGAACATAACCTTATATACAGTTTCCCTGGGGGGGTGGAGTCGGGGGCGGAGTCTCCCAGGGTTCTAAACCCAGTCTTAAAGGGATCATTACATTAAAGGTGCAGTAATCATTCATCACACTCCTTGCTCTCTCTCTCTCCCCCCCCGCTCGCTCTCTCTGTCTCTCCCCCCTCGCTCTCTCTCTCTCTCTCTCTCGCTCTCTCCCTCTCTCTCTTCTCCCCCTCGCTCTCCCTCTCTCTCCTCGCTCTCCCTCTCTCTCCCCTCGCTCTCTCTCTCTCTCCCCTCGCTCTCCCTCTCTCTCCCCTCGCTCTCTCTCTCTCTCTTCCCCCCCTTGCTCTCTCTCGCTCTCTCTTCCCCCTCGGGAGAGAGTGCTCAGGGACTTGATGAGGAACATGTGATTCTGTGAAGAGGAAGTCTAGTTGGACTCTCCCTGATCCCTGTTTCTGACTTTATCCCACACAGAACGGACGTGAATACACTCCCACCGATGCAGCGGACAATTCCAAGAAGAAGAAAGTCAAGAAGGATATGGACGAGTTGAAAAAAGAGGTGACCATGGTGAGTCTCCGGCTGCCAGGCCCATCTCTCTCCCCCGTCCCCCTCTCTCTCCCCTGTTCCCCTCTCTCCCCCTGTCCCCCTCTCTCCCTCAGTCCCCCCCTCTCTCCCCCAGTCCCCCCCTCTACCCAGTCCCCCTCTCTCCCCCTGTCCCCTCTCTCCCCAGTCCCCCCCTCTACCCCGTTCCCCCTCTTCCCCCAGTCCCCCTCTCTCCCCCTGTCCCCCTCTCTCCCCCTCTCTCTCCCAGTCCCCCTCTCTCCCCCAGTCCCCCTCTCTCCCCCTCTCCCCCCATGTCCCCCTCTCTCTCCCAGTCCCCCTCTCTCCCCCAGTCCCCCTCTCTCCCCCTCTCCCCCCCATGTCCCCCTCTCTCTCCCGCCCGCCTCTCTCCCCTGTCCCCCCTCTCTCCCCCTCCCCCTGTCCCCCTCTCTACTTCAGACCCCCTCTGTCTCCCCCTGTCCCCCTCTCTCTCCCGTCCCCCTCTCTCTCCTGTCCCCCCTCTCTCCCCCTCCCCCTGTCCCCCTCTCTACTTCAGACCCCCTCTGTCTCCCCCTGTCCCCCTCTCTCTCCCGTCCCCCTCTCTCTTCTGTCCCCCCTCCCGCCCGCCTCTCTCCCCTGTCCCCCCTCTTTCCCCCTCCCCCTGTCCCCCTCTCTACTTCAGACCCCCTCTGTCTCCCCCTGTCCCCCTCTCTCTCCCGTCACCCTCTCTCTCCTGTCCCCCCTCTCGCCCCCTCTCTCCCCCTGTCCCCCTCTCTACCCCAGACCCCCTCTTTCCCCCTGTCCCCCTCTCTCCCCATGTCCCCCTCTCTCCCCCTGTCCCCCTCTCTACCCCAGTCCTCCTCTCTCCCCCTGTCCCCCTCTCTCCCCCTGTCCCCCTCTCTCCCCATGTCCCCCTCTCTCCCCTGTCCCCCTCTCTCCCCCTGTCCCCCTCTCTCCCCCTTTCCCCCTCTCTCCCTCTGTCCCCCTCTCCCCCCAGTCCCCCTCTCTCCCCCAGTCCCCCTCTCTCCCCTGTCCCCCTCTCTCCCCCTGTCCCCCTCTCTCCTTCTGTCCCCCTCTCCCCCCAGTCCCCCTCTCTCCCCCAGTCCCCCTCTCTCCCTCTGTCCCCCTCTCCCCCCAGTCCCCCTCTCTCCCCCAGTCCCCCCTCTACCCCAGTCCCCCTCTCTCCCCAGTCCCCCTCTCTCCCCAGTCCCCCTCTCTCCCCCAGTCCCCCTCTCTCCCCCTGAAGAAGAAGAAAGTCAAGAAGAATATGGACGAGTTGAAAAAAGAGGTGACCATGGTGAGTCTCCTGCTGCCAGGCCCGTCTCTCCCCCCCTGTCCCCCCCTCTCTCCCCCTGTCCCCCTCTCTCCCCCGTCCCCCTCTCTCCACCAGTCCCCCCTCTCTCCCCCTGTCCCCCTCTCTCCCTCTCTACCCGTCCCCCTCTCTACCCAGTCCCCCTCTCATCCAGTCCCCGCTCTCTCCCCCAGTTCCCCTCTCTCCCCCAGTCCCCCTCTCTCCCCCAGTCCCCCTCTCCCCCCCGTATCCCCCTCTCTCTCCCCTGCCCCCCTCTCTCCCTCTAGCCCCCTCTCTACCCCAGTCCCCCTCTCTCCCTCTCTCCCCCCAGTCTCCCTCTCTCCCTCAGTCTCCCTCTCTCCCCCAGTCTCCTCTCCCCCAGTCCCCCTCTCTCCCCCAGTCCCCTCTCTCCCCCAGTCCCCCTCTCTCCCCCAGTCCCCCTCTCTCCCCCAGTCCCCCTCTCTCCCCCAGTCTCCCTCTCTCCCCCAGTCCGCCTCTCTCCCCCCAGTCCCCCTCTCTCCCCCTGTCCACCTCTCTCTCTCTAACTCACTCTCTCCCCCAGTCCCCCTCTCTCCCCCAGTCCCCCTCTCTCCCCCAGTCCCCCTCTCTCCCCCAGTCTCCCTCTCTCCCCCAGTCCCCCTCTCCCCCCCGTATCCCCCTCTCTCTCCCCTGCCCCCCTCTCTCCCTCTAGCCCCCTCTCTACCCCAGTCCCCCTCTCTCCCTCTCTCCCCCCAGTCTCCCTCTCTCCCTCAGTCTCCCTCTCTCCCCCAATCTCCCTCTCTCCCCCAGTCTCCTCTCCCCCAGTCCCCCTCTCTCCCCCAGTTCCCCTCTCTCCCCCAGTCCCCCTCTCTCCCCCAGTCCCCCTCTCTCCCCCAGTCCCCCTCTCTCCCCCAGTCTCCCTCTCTCCCCCAGTCTCCCTCTCTCCCCCAGTCCGCCTCTCTCCCCCCAGTCCCCCCCTCTCCCCCTGTCCACCTCTCTCTCTCTAACTCACTCTCTCCCCCAGTCCCCCTCTCTCCCCCAGTCCCCCTCTCTCCCCCAGTCCCCCTCTCTCCCCCAGTCCCCCTCTCTCCCCAGTCCCCCTCTCTCCCCCAGTCTCCCTCTCTCCCCCAGTCCCCCTTGCTCTCCCCCAGTCCCCCTTGCTCTCCCAGTCCCCCTCTCTCCCTCTAACCCGCTCTCTCCCCTGCCCCCTCGCTCCCCATCCCCCCTCTCTCCCCCCCAGTACCCCCTCTCTCCCCCAGTCCCCCTCTCTCCCCAGCCCCCCTCTCTCCCCCGTCCCCCTCTCTACCCTATCGCCCTCTCTCCTTTATTTACAGTTCGGAACAAAGAAATAAGTTGATCGGAGGCCCTGGTCGTCCTCTGCGATTGTCGTAGCTTCGGCGATGAAGCAGGCGCCGGCTCGTGTGTCTGTGGTTCCGGAGGCGTGGCTTCGGCTTCTCCTTCATCGCCCCTAGGTGGGACCGGTGGGAGCACCAATCCACCTGAGAAGGAGGCGACTGTGGAGTGCGCTGGTGGGAGGGAGGGTGGGGGTGATGGCAGGGGTGTGGGTGGGGTCCCAGCGGACGCCAGGTCCAGAAGGGAGACCGTATCCTGTTGGCCATCGGGGTATGCCACGTAGGCGTACTGAGGGTTAGCATGAAGGAGGTGGACCCTCTCGACCAATGGGTCCGACTTGTGCGCTCGCACGTGTTTGTGGAGCAGGATGGGTCCTGGAGATGCCAGCAAGGTCGGGAACGAGGTCCCGGAGGAGGACTTCCTTGGGAAGACAAGGGGACGTTCATGAGGTGTTTGGTTTGTCGTGGTACACAGCAGTGACAGGATGGAATGGAGAGCATCAGGGAGGACCTCCTGCCAGCGGGAGACTGGGAGATTTCTGGATCGTAGGGCCAGTAGGACGGTCTTCCAGACCGTCCCGTTCTCCCTCTCTACCTGCCCGTTTCCCCGGGGGTTATAACTGGCCGTCCTGCTTGAGGCAATGCCCTTGCTGAGCAGGAATTGACGCAGTTCGTCGCTCATGAAGGAGGACCCCCTTTCGCTGTGTATGTAGGCGGGGATACCGAACAGTGTAAAGATGCTGTGGAGGGCTTTTATTCCGGTGGCTGCAGTCATGTCGGGGCAGGGGATGGCGAACGGGAATCGGGAGTACTCGTCAATCACGTTCAGGAAGTATGTGTTGCGGTCGGTGGAGGGGAGGGGCACTTTGAAGTCCATACTGAGGCATTCAAAGGGACGGGAAGCCTTTACCAAGTGCACTTTCTCTGGCCTGTAGAAGTGCGACTTGCACTCCGCGCAGATTTGGCAGTCCCTAGTGACTGTCCTGACCTCCTCGATGGAGTAGGGCAGGTTGCGGGTTTTAAGTGACCCCGATGGCAGAGGTCCCCGTAGAGGGCCCAGAGTCAGTCCACTTCTGCGTTGGCACATGTGCCGCGGGACAGGGCATCAGGAGGCTCGTTTAGCTTCCCGGGACTATACAAGATCTCATAGTTGTGGGTGGAGAGCTCGATCCTCCACCGTGAGATCTTATCGTTCTTTATCTTGCCCGCTGTGCATTATCGAACATGAAAGCCACCGACCGTTGGTCGGTGAGGAGAGTGAATCTCCTGTCGGCCAGGTAATGCCTCCAATGTCGCACAGCTTCCACAATGGCGTAGGCCTCCTTTTCGACAGAGGAATGGCGGATATCTGAAGCATGGAGGGTGCGTGAGAAGAAGGCCACAGATCTGCCTGCTTGGTTGAGTGTGGCCGCCAGAGCTACGCCGGACGCATCGCTCTCGACTTGGAAAGGGAGGGATTCGTTGATGGCGTGCAACATGGCCGTTGCGATGTCCGCTTTGATGCAGCTGAAGGCCTGGTGGGCCTCCAACGACAGGGGAAATCCGTGGACTGGATTAGTGGGCGGGCCTTGTCCGCATAGTTGGGCACCCACTGGGCATAATAAGAAAAAAGTCCCAGGCAGCGTTGGGCCTTGGAGCAGTGTGGGAGGGGAAACTCCATGAGGGGGCGCATGCGTTCGGGATCTGAGCCCATAACGCCATCATTCACTATGTAGCCGAGGATGGGTAGACGGTCGGTGCTGAACACGCATTTATCCTTGTTATATCTGAGGTTAAGGATTTTTGAGGTATGGAGGAATGTGCGGAGGTTGATGTCGTGGTCCTGCTGGTCGTGGCCACAGACGGTGACGTTGTCGAGGTACAGAAACGTGGCCCGCAGTCCGTACCTGTCAACCATTCGGTCCCTCTCCCGTTGGAAGACCGAGACTCCATTCGTGACACCAAAGGGAACCCTTAGGAAGTGGTACAGCTGCCCATCTGCTTCGAAAGCAGTGTATTTGCGATCGCTAGGGCGGATGGGGAGCTGATGGTAGGTGACTTGAGATCCACCGTGGAAAAGACCTTGTATTGTGCAATCTGATTGACCAGATCGGATATGCGGGGGAGAGGGTACGTGACGAGCTGCGTATACCTGTTGATGGTCTGACTGTAGTCGATGACTATCCTATGCTTCTCCCCGGTCTTTACAACCACTACTTGAGCTCTCCGGGGGCTGTTGCCGGCCTCGATAATACCTTCCTTCAATAACCGCTGGACTTCCGACCTAATGAAGGTTCGGTCCTGGGCACTGTACCGTCTGCTCCTAGTGGCGATGGGTTTGCAATCCGGGGTGAGGTTCGCAAACAGGGAAGGCGGCTCGACCTTGAGGGTCACGAGGCTGCAGACAGCGAGGGGGGTATAGGGCCGCCGAATTTCACGGTTAAACTTTGGAGGTTACATTGAAAATCTAACCCTAGGAATGTGGCAGCGCAGAGGTGGGGAAGGACATAGAGTCGGTAATTTTTAAACTCCCTTCCCTGGACTGTGAGGTTCGCTATGCAGAACCCTTTGATCTCCACTGAATGAGACCCGGAGGCCAGGGAGATTTTTTGGTTAACTGGATGGATGGGAAGAGAACAGCGGCTCACCATGTTGGGGTGTATGAAGCTCTCTGTGCTCCCGGAGTCAAAGAACAAAGAAAATTACAGCACAGGAACAGGCCCTTCGGCCCTCCTAGCCTGCGCCGATCCAGATCCTTTATCTAAACCTGTCTCCTATTTTCCAAGGTCTACTTCCCTCTGTTCCCGCCCGTTCATATACCTGTCTAGATGCCTCTTAAATGATGCTATCGTGCCCGTCTCTACCACCTCCGCTGGTAAAGCGTTCCAGGCACCCACCACCCCCTGCGTAAAAAACTTTCCATGCACATCTCCCTTAAACTTTCCCCCTCTCACCTTGAAATCGCTACCCCTTGTAACTGACACCCTCACTCTTGGGAAAAGCTTGTGGCTATTCACCCTGTCCATACCTCACATAATTTTGTAGACCTCAATCAGGTCCCCCCTCAACCTCCGTCTTTCCAACAAAAACAATCCTAATCTACTCAACCTTTCTTCATAGCTAGCACCCTCCATACCAGGCAACATCCTGGTGAACCTCCTCTGCACCCTCTCCAAAGCATCCACATCCTTCTGGTAATGTGGCGACCAGAACTGCCCGCAGTATTCCAAATGTGGCCTAACCAAAGTCCTATACAACTGTAACATGACCTGCCAACTCTTGTACTCAATACCCCGTCCGATGAAGGCAAGCATGCTGTATGCCTTCTTGACCACTCTATCAATCTGCGTTGCCACCTTCAGGGTACAATGGACCTGAAATCCCAGATCTCTCTGTGCAACAATTTTCCCCAAGACCCTTCCATTGACCATATAGTCCGCTCTTGAATTTGACCTTCCAAAATGCATCACCTCGCATTTGCTTGGATTGAACTCCATCTGCCATTTCTCTGCCCAACTCTCTAATCTATCTATATTTTTTTGTATTCTCTGACAGTCCTCCTCGCTATCTGCAACTCCACCAATCTTAGTATCATCTGCAAACTTGCTAATCAGACCACCTATACCTTCCTCCAGGTCATTTATGTAGATCACAAACAGCAGTGGTCCGAGCACGGATCCCTGTGGAACACCACTAGTCACCATTCTCCATTTTGAGACACTCCCTTCCACCACTACTCTCTGCCTCCTGTTGCCCAGCCAGTTCTTTATCCATCTAGCTAGTACACCCTGAACCCCATACGACTTCACTTTTTCCATCAACCTGCCATGGGAATCCTTATCAAACGCCTTACTAAAGTCCATGTATATGACATCTACAGCCCTTCCCTCATCAATTAACTTTGTCACTTCCTCAAAGAATTCTATTAGGTTTGTAAGACATGACCTTCCCTGCACAAAACCATGCTGCCTATCACTGATAAGTCTATTTTCTTCCAGATGTGAATAGATCCTATCCCTCAGTATCTTCTCCAACAGTTTGCCTACCACTGACGTCAAGCTCACAGGTCCATAATTCCCTGGATTATCCCTGCTACCCTTCTTAAACAAAGGGACAACTTTAGCAATTCTCCAGTCCTCCGGGACCTCACCCATGCTCAAGGATGCTGCAAAGATGTCTGTTAAGGCCCCAGCTATTTCAACCCTCGCTTCCCTCAGTAACCTGGGATAGATCACATCCGGTCCTGGGGACTTGTCCACCTTAATGTCTTTCAGAATACACAAAACTTCCCCCTTCCGTATGACAACTTGACCGTGAGTATTTAAACATCCATCCCTAGCCTCAACATCCGTCTTGTCCCTCTCCTTTGTGAATACCGATGCAAAGTACTCATTAAGAATCTCACCCATTTCCTCTGATTCCACGCATAAATTCCCTCTTTTGTCTTTGAGTGGGTCAATCCTTTCTCTAGTTACCCTCTTGCTCCTTACATACAAATAAAAGGCTTTGGGATTTTCC
Organism: Scyliorhinus canicula; assembly: GCF_902713615.1. NCBI lineage: Eukaryota > Metazoa > Chordata > Chondrichthyes > Carcharhiniformes > Scyliorhinidae > Scyliorhinus > Scyliorhinus canicula. The sequence goes on from NC_052151.1 coordinate 198,820,770, forward strand.
TTAACCCTGTTAGCCAAAGATATTTCATGACCCCTTTTAGCCCTCTTTATTGCGCGTTTGAAATTCGTCCTACTTTCCTGATATTCCTCCAAAGCTTCATCAGTTTTGAGTTGCCTCGATCCTATGTATGCTTCCTTTTTCATCTTAGCTAGTCTCACAATTTCACCCGTCATCCATGGTTCCCTAATCTTGCCATTTCTATCTTTCATTTTCACAGGAACATGTCTGTCCTGCACTCTAATCAACCTTTCCTTAAAAGACTTCCACATTTCAAATGTGGATTTACCCTTAAACAGCTGCTCCCAATCCACATTCCCTAGCTCCTGCCGAATTTTGTTATACTCTGCCTTTCCCCAATTTAGTACTCTTCCTTTCGGACCACTCTTGTCCTTGTCCATAAGTATTCTAAGACTTACGGAATTGTGATCGCTATTCCCAAAGTAATCACCGACTGAAACATCAGCTACCTGGCCGGGATCATTCCCCAATACCAGGTCCAGTATGGCCCCTTCCCGAGTTGGACTATTTACATACTGCTCTAAAAAAACTCTCCTGGATGCTCCTTACAAACTCTGCTCCATCTACGCCTCCAACACTACACAAATCCCATTCAATCTTTGGGAAGTTAAAATCTCCCATCACAACCACCCTATTGCTCCTACATTTTTCTTTAATCTGTCTGCATATTTGTACCTCTACTTAATGCTCGCTTTTGGGAGGTCTGTAGTAAAGTCCCAACAATGTTACTGCACCCTTCCTATTTCTCAGCTCCACCCATATTGCCTCAGTGCTCGAATCCTCCATCATGCCCGCCTTAATCACAGCTGTGATATCATCTCTGACGAGTAATGCAACTCCTCCACCCCTTCTACCTCCCTCTCTATCCCTCCTGAAGCATCTATACCCTGGGATATTCAGTTACCAGTCCTGCCCTTCCCTCAACCAAGTCTCAGTAATACCAATAACATCATATTTCCAGGTACTGATCCAAGCCCTAAGTTCATCTGCCTACACTTCTCGCATTAAAACAAATGCACCTCAGACCACCTGTCCCTTTGCGTTCATCATCTCTTCCCTGTCTACTCTTCCCCTTAGTCACATTGAGTTTATTGTCTCGTACCTTACTGGCTTTAGTTGCTGCTTCTTTACTGACCTCTAACTTCCTAATCTGGTTCCCATCCCCCTGCCACATTAGTTGAAAACCTCCCCAACAGTGTTAGCAAAAGCACCCCCTAGGACATTGGTTCCAGTCCTGCCCAGGTGTAGACCATCTGGTTTGTAATGGTCCCACCGCCCCCAGAACCGGTTCCAATGTCCCAAAAATCTCGATACCTCCCTCCTGCACCATCTCTCAAGCCACGTATTCATTCTGACTATTCTTGAATTTCTACTCTGACTGTCCAGTGGCACTGGTAGCAATCCTGAGATTACTACCTGTGAGGTTCTACTTTTTAACTTATCTCCTAACTCCCTAAATTCTGATTGTAGGACCTCATCCCATTTTTTACCTATATCGTTGGTGCCTGTATGCACCACGACAACTGGCTATTCACCCTCCCCCTTTATTATGTCCTGCAGCCGATCGGAGACATCCCTGGCCCGAGCACCCGGGAGGCAACATACCATTCGGGAGTCTCATTTTCGACCACAGAAATGCCTGTCTACTCCCCTTACAATTGGATCCCCTATGACTATAGCCCTTCCAGTGTTTTTACCGCCCTTCTGTGCAGCAGAGCCAGCCACGGTGCCATGAGCCTGGCTACTACTGCCTTCCCCTGGTGAGTCATCTCCCCCAACAGTATCCAAAACGGTTTTCCTGTTTTGGAGGGAGATGACCACAGGGGACACCTGCACTGCCTTCCTGCTCTTACTCTGCCTTTTGGTCACCCATTCCCTGTCTCCCTCACCAATCCTAATCTGCGGTGTGACCAATTCGCTAAACGTGCTATCCACGACCTCCTCAGCATCGCGGATGCTCCAAAGTGAGTCCATCCGCAGTCCCAGAGCCGTCATGCGGTCTAACAGGAGCTGCAGCTGGACACACTTCCCGCACATGAAGTAGTCAGGGGCATCGGCCGCGTCCCTGAACTCCCACATTGCGCACGAGGAGCATAACACGGGTCTGGGATCTCCTGCCATTTTTACCCTTTACCTTAACTGATTACAAATATAGTATCAAATAATTAATAAGTGAAAGGAATAAAGATTTTACTTACCAATCACAGACAGGATGTTTCATGCCTGTTGATTAGCACTTTGTCGTTGCAGTCGAGAGCGTTTGGGGCCGAGACTGGTCCAGGGTCACCGAAGCGAGTTGTGGCAGAAGTTGGAGATTTTCCTCGGGCGGTGTGCAGTCATCCGAGTCGGGGTCCTGAGAGTCCAGCCACTGGTCGCACATGGCTGGGGGTGCACAAGATGGGGGGGCCCATCCATCGTACATGGTGTCCGAGAGGCAAGATGTCGGCGCCCGGAGGCCGCACGTGGCTCGCGAGAAGGTAGATGGCGGCACCCGCTGACCGCACGTGGCTCGAGAAGAGGGTTGTGATGGCGGTCCCGATTCGCCTCCAGAGACCGCAGCGACCGCTCGGGCCTGGCATACTGCCATGAAATGGCCCTTTTTGCTGCACCCTACCCTGGGCTGGGCAGCGCTGCCGGAGGTGCTTGTCTTGCCCGCAAAAATAGCAGTGGGGCCCCCCGTGGTTGCCTGGCAGTATCGCAGCACAAGCTTGCGGAGGGATGGGGGATGCCTCGGGGTCGGCCGGTGGGGGGTCCACGCTGCCCAAGGGGCTGTCGCATGGTCGGGGCCGTACGTGTGGGCGTTGCGGGAGGCCACATCTTGGGTGCTAGCGAGGGCCCGTGCCTCCTTGAGGCCTCGTGTTTCTTTTTCTAGCAGCCGCTGGTGGATTTGGGAGGACAGCATACCTGCAACAAATGCGTCCCGGATCAAAGGTTCTGTGTGGTCGCTGGCTGAAACCTGTAGGCAGTCACAGTTCCTCCCTAACACCAGGAGCACATGGTAGAATTCCTCTAGCGATTTCCCCAGGAATTTGTCGCCTCGTCGCTAGTAGATGTCGGGCGTAGACCTGGTTTACTGGGCGAATACAGTAGTCCCCCGTTATACCGCGGTTCGCGATATACCGCGGGGGGGCTTATGGACCCCAACTGTCAGTTGTGTCAATTTCAGCGGCCGGCTCACTTTGATCCGGAGAGGGAAGCTGCTCTTTCACTGAAACAATCAGCTGGCTGCTGAAATTGACACTGCCCGCTGCTCTCTCCCTCCAATCAGAAACATTAAAACTTAAAAGTTGGATTGGAGGGAGAGAGCAGCCGGCAGTGTCAATTTCAGCGGCCGGCTGATTGTTTCAGTGAGAGAGCAGCTTCCCTCTCTGGATCAAAGTGAGCTGGCCGCTGAAATTGACACTGCCGGCTGCTCTCTCCCTCCAATCCAACTTTTAAGTTTTAATGTTTCTGATTGGAGGGAGAGAGCAGCGGGCAGTGTCAATTTCAGCGGCCAGCTCACTTTGATCCGGAGAGGGAAGCTGCTCTCTCACTGAAGCAATCAGCCGGCCGCTGAAATTGACACTGCCCGCTGCTCTCTCCCTCCAATCAGTACCCCAGCAGCCACAGCCTGTACCTCAGCAGCCACAGCCTGCACCCCAGCAGCCACGGCCTGTACCCCAGCAGCCACAGCCTGAACCCCAGCAGCCACAGCCTGAAGCCCAGCAGCCACAGCCTGAACCCCAGCTACAGAGGGGAGGGGCGATGTGAGACCATGCTGGCCTTGCAGAGGCCCGTATGACCTCCTCCTGTGTTCTCTGCTCTCTCCCTCCAATCGGCCGGCAGTGTCAATTTCAGCGGCCGGCTCACTTTGATCCGGAGAGGGAAGCTGCTCTCACTGAAACAATCAGCCGGCCGCTGAAATTGACACTGCCGGCTGCTCTCTCCCTCCAATCAGAAACATTAGAACTTAAAAGTTGGATTGGAGGGAGAGAGCAGCGGGCAGTGTCAATTTCAGCGGCCGGCTGATTGTTTCAGTGAGAGAGCAGCTTCCCTCTCCGGATCAAAGTGAGCCGGCCGCTGAAATTGACACTGTTTTAATTAGATCCACGATGGGGGTTTTAAATTTATTTAAAAATCTATGCTAGCGCTTCCCATTGTGAGTCTACGGGGGTCTGACCTCTCCCCCCGCCCCCCGTAGACTCTCAATGGGAAGCGCTAGCATAGATTTTTAAATAAATTTAAAACCCCCATCGTGGATATCCGCGGCTCGGTTGCAAAGCGGGTGGGGGTCTTGGACCCCAACACCCGCGTTATAAAGGGGGACTACTGTATAGTGTCCTTTCAACAGGGCCATCGCGGCCTCGAAATTGTCCACATCCTCGATGAGGGTGTAGATCTCTGGGCTCACCCTCGAGTGAAGAATGAGCATCTTCTGGTCCTCCGTGGGTGTAGCCGTGGCCATCCTGAGGTACCCATTGAAGCACGCCAGCCAATGTTTGAAGGTTGCTGCTGAGTTTGCCGAGTGGGGGCTGAATTGCAGACACTCTGGATTGATTCAGAGCTCCATTCTTTAAAATCTAGTCCAATAAATTGATGCTCGATCAATGACTCCAGAAGCGAGATTGGATGACAATTGAAGGCTTTAGTGGACTAGATGTTTCCCCCAGCTGCGCAGGTACAGAATGCAGCTGCTGGGGAGACACAGACTCTTATTGCGCCTTACTGTGCGGAACCAGCAGGCAGGCTTCACCAATGATCTTACTGTCTCAGTTACCTCCCACACCAATGGTCTTACAGCATATTCAGAGGTACCGTAATACCTCTAATACCGACTAGCACACTCTCTCTCCACTCTCCCCCTCTCTCCCCTGTCCCCCCCTCTCCCCCTGTCCCCCTCTCTCTCCCTGTCCCCCTCTCTCTCCCTGTCCCCCTCTCTCCCTCTGTCCCTCTATCTCCCTCTATCCCTCTCTCTCCCTCTGTCCCCCTCTCTCCCTCTGTCCCCCTCTCCCCCCAGTCCCCCTCTCTCCCCCAGTCCCCCTCTCTCCCCCTGTCCCCCTCTCTCCCTCTGTCCCCCTCTCTCCCTCTGTCCCCCTCTCCCCCTGTCCCCCTCTCTCTCCCTGTTCCCCTCTCTCCCCCTGTCCCCCTCTCTCCCCCAGTCCCCCTCTCTCCCCCTGTCCCCCTCTCTCCCTCTGTCCCCCTCTCTCCCTCTGTCCCCCTCTCCCCCCAGTCCCCCTCTCTCCCCCAGTCCCCCTCTCTCCCTCTGTCCCCCTCTCCCCCCAGTCCCCCTCTCCCAGTCCCCCTCTCTCCCTGTCCCCCTCTTCCCTGTCACCCTCCCGCAGTCACCCCCTCTCCCCCTGTCCCCCACTCTCCCCCAGTCCCCCCTCTCCCCGTGTCCCCCTCTCTCCCCGAGTCCCCCTCTCTCCCCGAGTCCCCCTCTCTCCCCGTCCCCCGCTCTCCCCCTGTCTCCCTCTCTCCCCCAGTCCCCCCCTCCCCCTCCCCTCTCTCCCCTGTCCCCCCCTCCCCCTGTCCCCCTCTCTCCTCCAGTCCCCCACTCTCCCCCTCTCTACCCCTTCCCCTGACCCCCTCTCTCCCCTGTCCCCCCTCTCTCCCCCTGTCCCCCTCTCTTCCCCAGTTCCCCTCTCTCCCCATGTCCCCCTCTCTGCCCCAGTCCCACTCTCCCCCCCTGTCCCCCGCTCTCCCCTGTCCCCATCTCTCCCCTGTCCCCCATGTCACTTTACCACATCACGCTGTCTCTAAACATGTCTCCATCCCCCACGCCCTGTCTGTCTGGCAGTGAGACGCACGGAGACAGGTCGTATGGGATGGGTCGTATGAGACAACTTATGAGTGGCATGGCAGCACAGTGGTTAGCACTGTTGCTTCACAGTTCCGGGGTCCCAGGTTTGATTCCTGGCTTGGGTCACTGTCTGTGAGGAGTCTGCACGTTCTCCCCGTGTCTGCGTGGGTTTCCTCCGGGTGCTCCGGTTTCCTCCCACAGTCCAAAGATGTGCAGGTTAGGTGGATTGGCCATGATAAATTGCCCTTAGTGACCAAAAAGGTGCAGAGGGGTTATTGTGTTACAGCGCTCCCTCAGTACTGACCCTCTGACAGTGCAGCACTCCCTCAGTACTGACCCTCTGACAGTGCAGCGCTCCCCTCAGTACTGACCCTCTGACAGTGCAGCACTCCCTCAGTACTGACCCTCTGACAGTGCAGCACTCCCTCAGTACTGACCCTCTGACAATGCAGCACTCCCTCAGTACTGACCCTCTGACAGTGCAGCACTCCCTCAGTACTGACCCTCTGACAGTGCAGCACTCCCTCAGTACTGACCCTCTGACAGTGCAGCGCTCCCTCAGTACTGACCCTCTGACAGTGCAGCGCTCGCTCAGTACTGACTCTCTGACAGAGCAGCGCTCCCTCAGTACTGACCCTCTGACAGTGCAGCGCTCCCTCAGTACTGACCCTCTGACAGTGTAGCACTCCCTCAGTACTGACCCTCTGACAGTGCAGCTCTCCCTCAGTACTGACCCTCTCTCCCCCAGTCCCCCTCTCTCCCCCGTCCCCCTCTCTCCCCCGTCCCCCTCTCCCCCTGTCCCACTCTCTCCCCCAGTACCCCCTCTCCCCCAGTCCCCCTCTCTCCCCCAGTCCCCCTCTCTCCCCCAGTCCCCCTCTCTCCCCCGTCCCCCTCTCTCCCCGTCCCCCCTCCCTCCCCCGTCCCACTCTCTCCCCCAGTCCCCCCTCTCTACCCTGTCCCCCCTCTCTCCCCCTGACCCACTCTCTCCCCCTGACCCACTCTCTCCCCAGTCCCCCTCTCCCCCCAGTCCCCCTCTCCCCCCAGTCCCCCTCTCTCCCCCAGTCCCCCTCTCTCCCCCTGTCCCCCTCTCCCCCAGTTCCCCTCTCCCCCCCGTCCCCCTCTCTCTCCCCCCGTCCCCCTCTCTCCCCCAGTCCCCCTCTCTCCCCAGTCCCCCTCTCTCCCCCTGTCCCCCCTCTCCCCCAGTCCCCCTCTCCCCCTGTCCCCCTCTATCCCTCGTCCCCCCTCTCCCCCAGTCCCCCTCTCTCCCCCAGTCCCCCTCTCTCCCCCTGTCCCCCTCTCTCCCCCTGGGCAGGGCAGCACTCCCTCAGTACTGACCCTCTGACAGTGCAGCACTCCCTCAGTGCTGACCCTCTGACAGTGCAGCACTCCCTCAGTACTGACCCTCTGACAGTGCAGCAGTCCCTCACTACAGGCCCTCTGATAGTGCAGCACTCCCTCAATACTGACCCTCTGATAGTCCCGCACTCCTTCACTACTGACCCTCTGACAATGCAGCGCTCCCTCAATAGTGAGCCTCTGTCAGTACAGCACTCCCTCAGCACTGACGCTCTGACAGTGCAGCACTCCCTCAGTACTGACCTTTCGATAGCGCAGCGCCAACTCAATACCGACGCTGTGACAGAGCAGCACTCCCTCAGTACTGACCCTCCGACACTGCCGCGCTCCCTCAGTACTGACCCTCTGACAGTGCAGCACTCCCTCAGTACTGACCCTCTTGACAGTGCAGCACTCCCTCAGTACTGACCGTCCGACAGTGCCGCACTCTCTCAGTACTGACCCTCTGACAGTGCAGCAGTCCCTCACTACAGGCCCTCTGACAGTGCAGCACTCCCTCAATACTGATCCTCTGACAGTCCCGCACTCCTTCACTACTGACCCTCTGACAGTGCAGCGCTCCCTCAATAGTGAGCCTCTGTCAGTACAGCATCCCTCAGCACTGACGCTCTGACAGTGCAGCACTCCCTCAGTACTGACCCTTCGTTAGCTCAGCGCCAACTCTGTACTGACCCTGTGGCAGTGCAGCACTCCCTCAGTACTGATGCTCTGACAGTGCAACGCTCCCTCAGTACTGACTCTCTGACAGTGCAGCGCTCCCTCAGTACTGACCTCTGACAGTACAGTACTGACCTCTGACAGTACAGAACTGCCTCAGTACTTGAGGAGAAGTTTATAGAATGTACCCATGATAGTTTCCTCGTACAGTATGTAATGTAATCTACGAGGGAACAAGTGGTCCTAGATCTTGTCCTTTGTAATGAGACAGGATTGATTGATGATCTCATAGTTAGGGATCCTCTTGGAAGGAGCGATCACAATATGGTGGAATTTAAAATACTGATGGAGGCTGAGAAGGTAAAATAAAATACTAGTGTTTTGTGCTTAAACAAAGGAGATTACAAAGGATGAGAGAAGAGCTAGCTAAGGTAGACTGGGAACAAAGACTTTATGGTGAAACAGTTGAGGAACAGTGGCGAACCTTCCAAGCAATTTTTCACAGTGCTCAGCAAAGGTTTATACCAACAAAAAGGAAGGACGGTAGAAAGAGGGAAAATCAACCGTGGATATCTAAGGAAATAAGGGAGAGTATCAAATTGAAGGAAAAAGCATACAAAGTGGCAAAGATTAGTGGGAGACTAGAGGACTGGGAAATCTTTAGGGGGCAACAGAAAGCTATTAAAAAAGCTATAAAGAAGAGTAAGATAGAGTATGAGAGTAAACTTACTCAGAATATAAAAACAGACAGTAAAAGTTTGTACAAATATATAAAACAAAAAAGAGTGGCTAAGGTAAATATTGGTCTTTTAGAGGATGAGAAGGGAGTTTTAATAATGGGAGATGAGGAAATGGCTGAGGAACTGAACAGGTTTTTTGGGTTGGCCTTCACAGTGGAAGACACAAATAACATGCCAGCGACTGATAGAAATGAGGCTATGACAGGTGAGGACCTTGAGAGGATGTTATCACTGAGGAGGTAGTGATGGGCAAGCTAATAGGGCTAAAGGTAGACAAGTCTCCTGGCCCTGATGGAATGCATCGCAGAGTACTAAAAGAGATGGCATCGGAAATTGCAAATGCACTAGTGATAATTTACCAAAATTCACTAGACTCTGGTGTGGTCCCGGTGGATTGGAAATTAGCAAACGTGACACCACTGTTTAAAAAAGGAGGTAGGCAGAGAGTGGGTAATTATAGGCCAGTGAGGACTTCCGGTGGCGGCGATGATCAAGTGAGCCGCACATTCGGCGGGCTCTCACTCCGGCGGTGCTTTAGGGGCTGATTCCCCGCGATAGCGGGACTGCGGAGCGGCGAAAACGCGGCCGCGGAAGTGCGGGGAGCGGACTGCAGTGCATGGAACCGTGGGAGACCAGGAAGCAAAGGAAGAGAGAGAAATAGGGACAGAGGCAAGAAGCAGGGGAAGCTGACCTGGAACCTAAGATGGCGGACACACGGACCTCGGACTCAGCAATCCAGCAGGCGCTGGAAAATATGCTACAGGTGGTGAAAAGCAGTTTTGAGTCGCTGAAGTGGGACAACTTGGACCCACTTCAAAAGGCAGTGGATCAGCTGAATCAGGGGCTGGATACTCAAGATGTAAAAGTTAAGGAGCTGGGAGAGGCGGTGGAGGAGCAGGCGGATGCGCAGACGATTGCGGCGTTAGAAGTCGACGGGCTGAAGGAACGGCAAAGAAGACTGCTGGACAGAGTGGAGGAGTTGGAGAATAGAGCCTGTAGGAAGAATCTGAGGATCATCGCTCTCCCTGAGGGAGCTGATGCCGCAGCGTTTGTGGCGGACCTGTTGATGCAGCTGATGGGCGCTGAAGCCTTTCTGCGACCGCCGGAGCTGGAGGCGGCATACAGAGTGCAGGCGAGGCAGGGGCGGCCGGGGGGGACCTCCCCCCCTCCCCGGTCCGATGGAGATCAGATTCCGAATATGCCTGGACCGCTGTTCAACGGTTTGCTGGATTAAAGGTGCCAAGCGGGACATTTGGGATTCTTCCCTTTGTTTTTGGTTGTTGGATTTTTCTTTTGTTTTTGGTTGCTGGATTTTTATTTCCCTCTTTTTTCTGGTATTTTCCTTTTCATGTGGATTTTTACTTTTTGTGGGGCTCGCTGAGTGCTCTGGAGCCGATATTGTAACTAAGGGTGGCCGGTCAGCGAGGGGGGTTAAGGACGTGGGATGGGGGTTTTTGTTTTATTGATGTTCATGCCTTCCTGTGCCAGTGAGTTTGCTCCAGCTGGTTGGAGAGGGGGATGGGGCGCCAGGGAGTGGGGATGAGGACGGGGAAACAATGGGAATGAGACAGGAGGGCGCCGGAGTGATGAGTCACCGGGTTAGCAGATTGGCTAGTCAAGGGAGTCACGTGGGGGGGAGAACACAGCCAATGGGTGGCGGGGGTGGGGTTACCTGGGGATGTTGCTGGGGGGGGAAGGGGGGGGGTTCTGCTGATGTGGGAGGGATCTGAAGTAGGCAGTGGGAAGGAGGTCGAGGGTGGAGGCAGCCAAGAGGCGTGCCAAGAATGGCACGACGCACGGGCCGGGGGCCGGCCCGAGAAAGGCTATGGCTGACCGGCGTTGGGGGGGGGAGGTTTGTGCCTCCCAACCAGGCTGATCACCTGGAATGTCAGGGGACTGAATGGGCCGGTTAAGAGGGCACGGGTGTTCGCGCACTTGAGGGCTCTGAAGGCGGACGTAATTATGTTGCAGGAGACACATCTGAAAGTGTCTGACCAGACTAGGCTAAGGAAGGGTTGGATTAGCCAGGTCTTCCACTATGACTTGGACTCGAAGTCCAGGGGGTGGCAATCATGATCAACAAGCGGGTGCAAAACTGGATTTTGAGGAGCTGCGTCAGAAGGGTGGGGTGTGGCAGTGTGAAAGCGCGGGCTTTCCTCTGGTTGTCCGTGCTGCGGGGCAGGGGGGGCGGAGCTGGAGGTGGGGGTGTGGCCTCTACTGGTTTTCTTTCCCGCGCTGAAGCGGGGCCAAGGAGGTGTGGCAAGAGGGGGATGACCCCATGCCGGGAGGAGATGGGTTTTGGCAGGAGCAGCCGGGTCAGCAGAAGTCAGCTGACTCACGGAAGTACCATGGAGGGTGCGTCGCGGCTAGGAGGGGTCCTAGCCTGGGGGGGTGGGGGGGGGATACCGGGTTGCTGCTGGAATGGCCAGGAAGGAGCTGGCATGGGCCGGGGGGGTAGAGGAGAGGCGTTATCGCCATGGGGAACGGGTCAGGCGGGGCGAGCTGGCCTGGGGCGAGCAGTCGATAAGCTATGGCTAGCCGGCGGGGGAGAGGGGCAGGTTGCCCTCTGATCCGTCTGATTACCTGGAACGTGAGGGGGCTGAATGGGCCGGTTAAGAGAACTAGGGTAATTTCTCATCTGAAGGGGCTGAAGGCGGACGTGGCTATGCTCCAGGAGACCCACTTGAAGGTGGCGGACCAGGTTCGTCTGAGGAAGGGGTGGGTGGGGCAGGTTTTTCACTCAGGATTGGACGCGAAGAACTGGGGGGTGGCGATTCTGGTGGGGAAGAGGGTGGCGTTCGAGGCGGCTGAGGTGGTGTCGGACAAGGAGGGCAGATATATTATGGTGAAGGGTAGGCTGCAGGGAGAGAAGGTGGTGCTGGTGAAAGTATATGCCCCGAATTGGGATGATGCCGGCTTCATGAGGCGCTTGTTGGGCCGCATTCCGGACCTAGAGGCAGGGGGCCTGATCATGGGGGGAGACTTTAACACAGTGCTGGATCCCCCACTGGACCGGTCCAGTTCAAGGACGGGTAGGAGACCGGCGGCGGCCAAAGTACTGAGGGGGTTTATGGACCAGATGGGAGGGGTGGATCCCTGGAGGTTTGGGAGGCCGAGAGCGCGGGAGTATTCCTTTTTCTCCCATGTCCATAGGGTCTATTCCCGAATAGATTTTTTCATCCTGAGCAGGGGATTGATCCCGAAGGTGCAGGATGCAGAGTATTCGGCCATAGCAATTTCAGACCATGCTCCGCACTGGGTTGATCTGGAGATGGGGGAGGCGCGGGACCAGCGCCCGCTCTGGCGCCTGGATGTGGGGATGCTGGCTGGTGAGGAGGTGTGTAGGAGGGTCCGGGGAAGTATTGAGGGGTATCTTGATACCAACGACACGGGGGAGGTCCGGGTGGGGATGGTCTGGGAGGCTCTGAAAACAGTGATCCGGGGGGAGCTGATCTCCATCCGGGCCCATAGGGAAAGAAGGGAGAGGAAGGAGAGGGAGAGACTGGTGGGGGAGCTCCTGGATGTGGACAGGAGATACGCGGAGGCACCGGAGGAGGGGTTGCTGGGGGAACGGCGTAGTTTGCAGGCCAAATTTGACTTGTTGACCACCAGAAAGGCAGAGACACAGTGGAGGAGGTCGCAGGGCGCGGTATATGAGTATGGGGAGAAGGCGAGCAGGATATTGGCGCATCAGCTCCGCAGGCGGGATGCGGCTAGGGAAATTGGTGGAGTGACGGATAGGGGTGGGAATGTAATGCAGAAGGGGACAGAAGTAAATGGGGTCTTTAGGGACTTCTACGAGGAACTGTACCGGTCAGAACCTCCGATGGGGAGAGGGGGGATGGAGAGCTTCATGAACAGGCTATGCTTCCCAAGGGTTCAAGAGGAGCTGGTAGAGGGGCTGGGGGCGCCGATAGAGTTGGAGGAGCTAGTCAGGGGGATCGGGCAAATGCAGTCAGGTAAGGCGCCGGGGCCGGACGGGTTCCCGGTGGAATTTTATAAAAAGTATGCGGATCTGGTGGGCCCCCTGTTGGTGCGAGCCTTCAATGAGGCATGGGAGGGGGGGGCTTTGCCCCCGACGATGTCGCGGGCACTGATCTCTCTGATCCTGAAGCGGGATAAGGACCCCTTGCAGTGTGGATCATACAGGCCTATCTCGCTCCTCAATGTTGACGCTAAGTTGCTGGCGAAGATCCTGGCCACCAGGATAGAGGACTGTGTGCCAGGGGTGATACATGAGGATCAGACAGGATTTGTCAAGGGACGGCAGCTCAACACGAATGTGTGGAGACTACTAAATGTTATTATGATGCCGGCAGTGGAGGGGGAGGCTGAGATAGTGGTGGCGCTGGATGCGGAGAAAGCATTTGATAGAGTTGAGTGGGGGTACCTGTGGGAGGTGCTGGAGCGGTTCGGATTCGGGGAGGGATTCATCAAATGGGTGAGGCTGCTCTACGCGGCTCCGATGGCGTGTGTAGTTACCAATGGAAGGAGATCGGAGTACTTTAGGCTCTACCGTGGGACCAGGCAGGGGTGCCCCCTGTCCCCCTTGCTCTTTGCACTGGCGATTGAACCTTTGGCTATGGCGTTGAGGGAGTCAGGGAGATGGAGGGGTCTGGTGCGGGGTGGGGAGGAACATCGTGTATCGCTGTATGCGGACGACCTGCTGTTGTATGTGGCGGATCCAGAAGGGGGAATGCCGGGGGTGATGGAGCTGTTAGCGGAATTTGGGGGCTTCTCGGGCTATAAGTTAAATTTAGGCAAGAGTGAGGTATTTGTAGTACACCCGGGTGATCAGGAGGAGGGAATCGGGAGACTCCCATTTAAGAGGGCAGTGAAGAGTTTCAGATACCTGGGGGTGCGGGTGGCCAGGAGTTGGGGGACTCTCCATAAGCTTAATTTTACCAGGCTGGTGGGGCAGATGGAAGAGGAATTTAAAAGGTGGGACATGGTGCCGCTATTGTTGGCGGGTAGAGTGCAGTCCGTCAAAATGACGGTTCTCCCGAGGTTCTTGTTCCTTTTTCAGTGTTTGCCCATCTTTATCCCTAAGGCCTTTTTTAGAAGGGTGACTAGCAGCATCATGAGCTTTGTTTGGGCGCATGGGACCCCGAGGGTGAAGAGGGTCTTCTTGGAGCGGGGTAGAGATGGTGGGGGGCTGGCGTTACCCAATCTCTCAGGGTATTATTGGGCGGCCAATGTGTCGATGGTGCGCAAGTGGGTAATGGAGGGGGAGGGGGCAGCATGGAAACGGATGGAGAGGGCGTCCTGTGGCGATACAAGCCTGGGGGCCCTGGTAACAGCGCCGTGGCCGTTCCCTCCTACGAGGTATACCACGAGTCCGGTGGTGGCGGCTACCCTCAAGATTTGGGGGCAGTGGAGGCGACATAGGGGAGAAGTGGGGGGCTCGATGGAGGCTCCGTTAAGGGGGAACCATAGGTTCGTCCCGGGGAACATTGATGGGGGATTTCAGGGTTGGCACAGAGCGGGCATCAGACAGCTGAGGGACCCGTTTATTGATGGGAGGTTTGCGAGCCTGGGGGAGTTGGAGGAGAAGTTTGGGCTCCCCCGGGGAACATGTTCAGGTATCTGCAGGTAAAGGCATTTGCTAGGCGGCAGGTGGAGGGATTCCCTTCGCTTCCCGCGAGGGGGGTGAGCGACAGGGTGCTTTCGGGGGTCTGGGTCGGAGAGGGGAAGATATCTGATATCTACAAGGTTATGCAGGAGGCGGAGGAGGCGTCAGTAGAGGAGCTGAAAACGAAGTGGGAGGGGGAACTGGGGGAACAGATCGAAGACGGGACGTGGGCTGATGCCCTGGAGAGGGTTAATTCTTCCTCCTCGTGTGCGCGGCTTAGCCTCATCCAATTCAAGGTGCTGCACCGGGCCCACATGACTGGGACGAGGATGAGTAGGTTCTTTGGGGGTGAGGACAGGTGTGTCAGGTGCTCGGGGAGTCCAGCGAACCATGCCCATATGTTCTGGGCATGCCTGGCACTGGAGGAGTTCTGGAAGGGGGTGGCGAGGACGGTGTCGAGGGTGGTGGGATCCAGGGTCAAGCCAGGATGGGGACTCGCAATTTTTGGGGTTGGGGTGGAGCCGGGAGTGCAGGAGGCGAAAGAGGCCGGTGTGCTGGCCTTTGCATCCCTAGTAGCCCGGCGAAGGATCTTGCTACAATGGAAGGATGCGAGGCCCCCAAGTGTGGAGACCTGGATCAATGACATGGCAGGGTTCATTAAGCTAGAGAAGGTCAAATTCGCCCTGAGAGGGTCGGTACAAGGGTTCTTTAGGCGGTGGCAGCCTTTTCTCGACTTTCTGGCTCAACGATAGGGTACGGGGACAGCAGCAGCAGCAACCCGGGGAGGGAAAAGGGGAGGGAAAAGGGGGAGCCGACAATGACTATGTTTGTTTATTTAATTTTAATATTTTTAAAGTTCTTTTGTTGTTCATTAGGGTTGGGGGGGTGGGGGATGTGATACATGCGCCGATACGGTCTGGGGGTGTCACAGTTATTATGGGTTATTTTGTTGCATTTCATTGTTTGTCGTTATGTTTTATATTTTCTGTAAAAAATTCTAATAAAAATTATATAAAAAAAAAAACAAGCGGGTGCAATTTGAGGCGGAGGGCATAGCCGGAGACAGGGGGGGGCAGATACCTGATGGTAAAGGGCAGACTGGAGGGGAGAAGAGTGGTGCTGGTGAATATATATGCCCCGAACTGGGACGACGACTTTATTAAAAGAGTTCTGGGGAAGATCCCGGACCTGGATTCTCGCAGGCTAATAATGGGGGGGGGGGAGACTTTAACATGGTCCTTGACCCGGGGCTGGATCGGTCATGCCCCAGAATGGGTAGACTCCCAGCAATAGCAAGGGAGCTGAAAGGGTTTATGGAGTAAATGGGGGCAGTGGACCCCTGGAGAGCCAGACAGCCGATGGGAAGGGGCTACTCGTTTTACTCGCACGTCCATATAGTCTAGGATAGACTTCGTTGTCCTAAGCAGGGATTGTATAGGGGAGGTAAAGAACACGGAATATTCGGCAATCACTATCTCAGACCATGCCCCGCACTGGGTAGACCTGGAGGTCGGAGGGGCGAATCACCAACGCCCATAATGGAGGCTAGAAGTGAAGTGTTGTCGGAGGAGGGGACTTGTGAGAGGCTTCAGAGGTGTATGCAAAACTACTTGCAGGTGAACGATGCGGGGGAGGTCTCAGCGGCGACCCTGTTAAAGGCAGTAGTGCGGGGAGAGTTGATCTCAATTGGGGCCCACAGGGCCAAGGCTGACAGGGCAGAGATGGAATGATTGGTTAGGGAAATTTGTTGGATAGATGAGGAACACGCGGAGTCCCCGGGGAGGATCTACTCCGGGAGAGGCAGAGACTACAGGCGGAACTGGGGGGCGCTATCCACGAGTAGGGCTGTTCCAAGCTTAGGAAGGCGTGTGGTGTACGAGCATGGAGAAAAGGCCAGCAGATTGTTAGCGTAGCAACTCAGGAAGAGTGAGACGGCCACGGAAATAAGTAGAGTGATGGATGGGGAGGGGCGCAAAGTGGAGGACCCGGCAGGATTGAATAAGGTATTCCGGGACTTCTATAGCAAGCTGTACACTTCGGAGCCCCCGGAAGAGCCGGAGGAGATGAAAAAGTTTCTGGACGGGTTAACATTCCCAACAGTAGGTGGGGGGGCGAGTGGATGAGCTGGGGGCCCCGATTAGAGTGGAGGAGGTATTGGGGGGCCTAAAGGCCATGCAGTCGGGGAAAGCCCCGGGGCCGGATGGATACCCAGTAGAGTTTTACAAGAAGTTCTCTGAGTTAGTGGGTCCGGTCTTGGCGAGGGTTTTTAATGAGGCAAGGGACAGAGGGACCCTGCCGCCGACGAAGTCGCAAGCCACCATATCACTGATATTGAAGCGGGGTAAGGACCCGGAAGCGTGCGGGTCATACAGGCCAATCTCCCTGATCAATGTAGATGCCAAGCTCCTGGCAAAGGTACTGGCGATTAGAATTGAGGACTGCGTACCGGAAGTGATTGGGGATGACCAAACTGGGTTCGTGAAAGGCAGGCAGCTGTCGGCCAACTTGAGAAGATTACTTAATGTGATAATGATGCCCCTGACGGGCAAGGAGGTGGAGGTAGTGATGGCGATGGATGCCGAGAAGGCCTTCGACCGGGTGGAGTTGGGCTATCTATGGGAGGTGCTCGGACGGTTTGGGTTTGGGGAGGGACTGGTGAATTGGATCAGGCTATTGTATCAGGCCTCAAAGGCCAGGGTCAGGACAAGCAGAGAAGTGTCAGAGTATTTTAGACTATACCGTGGGACCAGACAGGGCTGCCCGCTCTCCCCGCTGCTGTTTGCACTGGCCATAGAGCCGCTGGTGATTGCGCTGAGAGCCGCAAAGGGGTGGAAGGGGATGGTTAGGGGTGGGGTGGAACATAGGGTCTCTCTCTATGCGGACGACCTGGTCCTGTACGTGTCAGACCCATTGGCCGGGATGGAAAGTATACTGGAAACATTGAGGAAGTTCGGCCAGTTCTCTGGGTACAAGTTAAATATGGCCAAAAGTGAAATGTTTGTAGTGCAGGCAAGGGGCCAGGAGAACAGATTGAGAGGGCTATCATTTAGGCTGATTGAGGAAAGTTTCCGGTACTTGGGGATACAGGTGGCGCGAGACTGGGGCAGGCTGCACAAGTTAAATTTGGCCAGGGTGGTGGAACAAATGAAGAGGCAGCACGGTAGCATGGTGGTTAGCATAAATGCTTCACAGCTCCAGGGTCCCAGGTTCGGTTCCCGGCTGGGTCACTGTCTGTGCGGAGTCTGCACGTCCTCCCCGTGTGTGCGTGGGTTTCCTCCCACAGTCCAAAGATGCGTGTGTTAGGTGGATTGGCCATGCTAAATTGCCCGTAGTGTCCTAAAAAAAAGTAAGGTTGGGGGGGGGGGGGGGGTTTTCGGTTACGGGTATAGGGTGGATACGTGGGTTTGAGTAGGGTGATCATTGCTCGGCACAACATCGAGGGCCGAAGGGCCTGTCTGTGCTGTACTGTTCTATGTTCTATTTTCTAAGAGGGAGATCCGGAGATGGGATGCACTCCCGCTGTCGCTGGCAGGGAGGGTGCAGACTGTAAAGATGACAATCCTCCCAAGATTCCTGTTCATTTTTCAGTGCCTCCCGATCTTTATCCCACAGTCCTTCTTCAAAAGGGTTAACAAGATGATCATGAGCTTTGTCTGGGTGGGAAAATCCCCGCGGGTGAAGAAGGCGATGTTGGAGAGGAACCGCAGCGAGGGAGGGCTGGCTTTGCCGAGTCTGATTAACTATTACTGGGCGGCTAACATTGCCATGATAAGGAAGTGGATGGTGGGTACGGGGTCTATCTGGGAGCGGGTGGAGGCGGCATCGTGCAGGTGCACCAGCTTGGCAGCCCTGGTCACGGCTCCTCTACTGCTGCCGCCGGCCATGTACTCCACCAGTCCGGTAGTGGCGGCGACCCTGCGGATATGGGGCCAGTGGAGGAGGCATGTAGGGGAGGTAGGGGCGTCTGTCTGGGCGCCAATCTGCGACAACCATCGGTTTGCCCCAGGGAGTATGGATGGGGGGTTTCGAGCATGGCGGCGGGTGGGGAGGGTGAGCGATATGTTCCTGGAGGGGAGCTTTGTGAGTTTGAGCAGCTTGGAGGAGAAATTTAGTCTGGTAAGGGGAAATGATTTCAGGTACCTACAGTTGCGGGACTTTGTCCGTAGACAGGTCCCATCCTTCCCACACCTCCCGCCAATGGGGATCCAAGACCGAATAGTCTCTAGAGGGAAAGGAGGGGAGGGTAGAGTCTCTGATATTTATAAGGTGCTGATGAAGGGGGAAGGGTCCCAGACGGAGGAACTGGAACTCAAATGGGATGAGGAGCTAGGCGGGGAAATGGAGGACGGGCTGTGGGCAGAAGCCCTGAGTAGGGTAAATTCGACCGCAACATGTGCCAGGCTCGGGCTGATTCAGTTTAAGGTCGTTCACCGGGCCCACATGACGGTGGCTCGGATGAGCAAATTCTTTGGGGTAGAGGACAAATGCGCTAGGTGCGCAGGAGGATCAGCGAACCACGTACACATGTTTTGGGCATGTCCGATGCTTAGGGGGGTACTGGGAGGGATTTGCGGGGATCATGTCCCGGGTGCTAAAATCAAGGGTGGCGATGGGTCCAACGGTGGCAATTTCTGGGGTTTCGGAGGACCCGGGAGTCCAGGGTGAGAAAGAGGCCGATGTTTTGGCCTTTGCTTCCCTGATAGCCCGGCGACGAATATTATTGGCATGGAGGGACTCAAAACCAATCAATTGGACTCAAGTCGTAGAGAGGTTCCAAACAACAGGCTTTAATACGCTAGATGTGTGCCCGGCAGTGGTCGTTCAGAGAAAGGCCGACTGCCAGCCGGTACGAGTTCTCATACCCTGCCTTGTAGTCGGAACTACCAACCTCTCAGCCAATCGGTGGGGAGTCACAGCCAATTGGCAGAGAGGAACATGACTTGCCTGGGCCAATGGGCAGCGAGTCTGCTGTACCAATGGCAGCTTGGTTCTAAGGTAATATGATCTCCCTAGTCATACTACCACACATAAGATAAAGATGCATGGCATTAAGGGTAAATGCCCTTAATGGATAGAGGATTGGTTAATTAATAGAAAGCAAAGAGTGGGGATTAATGGGTGTTTCTCTGGTTGGCAATCAGTAGCTAGTGGTGTCCCTCAGGGATCCGTGTTGGGCCCACAATTGTTCACAATTTACATAGATGATTTGGAGTTGGGGACCTAGGGCAATGTGTCCAAGTTTGCAGATGACACTAAGATGAGTGGTAAAGCGAAAAGTGCAGAGGTTACTGGAAGTCTGCAGAGGGATTTGGATAGGTTAAGTGAATGGGCTAGGGTCTGGCAGATGGAATACAATGTTGACAAATGTGAGGTTATCCATTTTGGTAGGAATACCAGCAAAAGGGATTATTTTTTAAATGATAAAATATTAAAACATGATGCTGTGCAGAGAGACCTGGATGTGTGAGTGCATGAGTTGCAAAAAGTTGGTTTACAGGTGATTAAGAAGGCAAATGGAATTTTATCCTTCATTGCTAGAGGGATGGAGTTTAAGACTAGGGAGGTTATGCTGCAATTGCATAAGACGTTAGTGAGGCCACACCTGGAGTATTGTGTTGAGTTTTGGTTTCCTTAACTGAGAAAGGACAAAGAACAAAGAAAAGTACAGCACAGGAACAGGCCCTTCGGCCCTCCAAGCCCATGGCGACCATGCTGCCCGACTAAACTACTAAACTAATCTAAAATCTTCTACACTTCCTGGGTCCGTATCCCTCTATTCCCATCCTATTCATGTATTTGTCAAGATGCCCCTTAAATGTCACTATCGTCCCTGCTTCCACCACCTCCTCCGGCAGCGAGTTCCAGGCACCCACTACCCTCTGTGTAAAAAACTTGCCTTGGACATCTACTCTAAACCTTGCCCCTCGCACCTTAAACCTATGTCCCCTAGTAATTGCCCCTCTACCCTGGGGAAAAGTCTCTGACGATCCACTCTGTCTATGCCTCTCATAATTTTGTAGACCTCAATCAGGTCGCCCCTCAACCTCGGTCGTTCCAGTGAGAACAAACCGAGTTTATTCAACCGCTCCTCATAGCTAATGCCCTCCATACCAGGCAACATCCTGGTAAATCTCTTCTGCACCCTCTCTAAATCTGCCACATCCTTCTGGTAGTGTGGCGACCAGAATTGAACACTACACTCCCAAGTGTGGCCTAACTAAGGTTCTATACAGCTGCAACATGACTTGCCAATTCTTATACTCAATGCCCCAGCTAATTAAGGCAAGCATGCCACATGCCTTCTTGACTACCTTCTCCACCTGTGTTGCCCCTTTCAGTGATCTGTGGACCTGTACACCTAGATCTCTCTGACTTTCAATACTCTTTAGAGTTCTACCATTCACTGTATATTCGCTACCTCCATTAGACTTTCCAAAATGCATTACCTCACATTTGTCCGGATTAAACTCCATCTGCCATCTCTCCACCCAAGTCTCCAAACGATCTAAATCCTGCTGTATCCTCTGACAGCCCTCATCGCTAGCCGCAATTCCACCAACCTTTGTGTCGTCTGCAAACTTACTAATCAGACCAGTTACATTTTCCTCCAAATCATGTATGTATACTATGAACAGCAAAGGTCCCAGCACTGATCCCTGCGGAACACCACTAGTCACAGCCCTCCAATTAGAAAAGCACCCTTCCATTGCTACTCTCTGCCTTCTATGACCTAGCCAGTTCTGTATTCACCTTGCCAGCTCACCCCTGATCCCGTGTGACCTCACGTTTTGTACCAGTCTACCATGAGGGACCTTGTCAAAGGCCTTACTGAAGTCCATATAGACAATATTCACTGCCCTACCTGCATCAATCATCTTTGTGACCTCTTCGGAAAACTCTATTAAGTTAGTGAGACACGACCTCCCCTTCACAAAACCATGCTGCCTCTCACTAATACGTCCATTTGCTTCCAAATGGGAGTAGATCCTGTCTCGAAGAATTCTCTCCAGTAATTTCCCTAGCACTGACGTAAGGCTCACCGGCCTGTATTTCCCTGGATTATCCTTGTTACCCTTCTTAAACAAAGGAACAACATTGCTATTCTCCAGTCCTCCGGGACATCACCTGAAGACAGTGAGGATCCAAAGATTTTTGTCAAGGCCTCAGCAATTTCATCTCTAGCCTCCTTCAGTATTCTGGGGTAGATCCCATCCGGCCCTTGGGACTTATCTACCTTAATATTTTTCAAGACGCCCAACGCCTCGTCTTTTTGGATCTCAATGTGACCCATGCTATCTACACACCCTTTTCCAGACTCAACATCCACCAATTCCTTCTCTTTGGTGAATACTGATGCAAAGTATTCATTTTGTACCTCGCCCATTTCCTCTGGTTCCACACATAGATTCCCTTGCCTATCCTTCAGTGGGCCAACCCTTTCCCTGGCTACCCTCTTGTTTTTTATAGAACATAGAACATAGAACAGTACAGCACAGAACAGGCCCTTCAGCCCTCGATGTTGTGCCGAGCAATGATCACCCCACTTAAACCCACGTAACCCGTATACCCGTAACCCAACAATCCCCCCATTAACCTTACACTACGGGCAATTTAGCATGGCCAATCCACCTAACCCGCACATCTTTGGACTGTGGGAGGAAACCGGAGCACCCGGAGGAAACCCACGCACACACGGGGAGGACGTGCAGACTCCACACAGACAGTGACCCAGCCGGTAATCGAACCTGGGACCCTGGAGCTGTGAAGCATTGATGCTAACCACCATGCTACCGTGAGGCCCTGTATGTGTAAAAAGCCTTGGGATTTTCCTGAACCCTATTTGCCAATGACTTTTCGTGACCCCCTTCTAGCCCTCCTGACTCCTTGCTTAAGTTCTTTCCTACTTTCCTTATGTTCCACACAGGCTTCGTCTGTTCCCAGCCTTCCAGCCCTGACAAATGCCTCCTTTTTATTTTTGACGAGGCCTTCAATATCTCTCGTTATCCGGACATACTGGCGCTGGAGGGTGTGTAGAGGAGATTCACTAGGTTAATCCCAGAGCTGAAGAAGTTGGATTATGAGGAGAGGTTGAGTAGACTGGACTGTACTCGTTGGAATTTAGAAGGATGAGGAGGGATCTAGATGCAGGTACGTTGTTTCCACTGGCGGGTGAAAGCAGAACTAGGGGGAATAGCCTCAAAATAAGGGGAAGTAAATTTAGGACTGGGTTTAGGAGGAACTTCTTCAACCAAAGGGTTGTGAATCAATGGAATTCCTTGCCCAGTGAATTAGTAGAGACTCCTTCGTTAAATGTTTTCAAGATAAAGATAGATTTTTGAAGAATAAAGGGATTAAGGGTTATGGTGTTCGGGCCGGAAAGTGGAGTTAAGTCCACAAAAGATCAGCCATGATCTCATTGAATGGCGGAGCAAGCTCGAGGGCCCAGGTGGCCTACTCCTGCTCCTACTTCTTATGTTTGTATGTACTGACCGTCTTGACAGTGCAGCACTCCCTCAGTACTGACCCTCTGACAGTGCAGCACTCCCTCAGTACTGACCCTCTGTCATTGCAGCACTCGCTCAGTACTGACCCTCTGACAGTGCATTGCTCCCTCAGTACTGACCCTCTGACATTGCAGCATTCGCTCTGTACTGCCCCTGGGACAGTGCAGTTCTCCCTCAGTACTAACCCTGTGACAGTGCCGAACTCCCTCAGTACACACCCTCTGACAGTGCAGCACTCCCTCAGTACTGAGCCACGGACAGTGCAGCACTCCCTCAGTACTGACCCTCTGACTGTGCAGCACTCCCTCAGTACTGACCCTCTGAAAGTGCAGCACTCCCTCAATACTGACCCTCTGACAGTGCAGCACACCCTCAGTACTGACCCTCTGACAGTGCAGCGCTCCCTCAGTACTGACCCTGTGACTGTGCAGCACTCCCTCATGACTGACCCTCTGACAGTGCAGCACTCCCTCAGTACTGACCCTCTGACAGTGCAGCACTCCCTCAGTACTGACCCTCTGACAGTGCAGCACTCCCTCAATACTGACCCTCTGACAGTACAGCACTCCCTCAGTACTGACCCTCTGACAGTGCAGCACTCCCTCAGTACTGACCCTCTAACAGTGCAGCAGTCCCTCGGTACTGACACCCGGACTCGGGTGCTCACCCCGGTCCCCTCTCATCCCTGTCTTCCCATCCCTGACCTTTACCTCTCCCCCATTTCCCATCCTGCCAAATCTCTCGCTCCCAAGCCCTCTCTCTACCCCCATCTTCCACCTCCCCATTTCTCCCCTTCCCTTATCTCTCACTTTCTGCCTCAATTCCCTCCATTTGCCCCTCTCCACCGCATAGCCTCCCACACCCTTTGTCCATCCATCTCGCGCCACTTCCCCTCTTTCCTCTCCTCTCTACTCCCCACTCACCTATATGTTCCTCCCACTATCCCCCTCTCATCCCTCCCCCTCTCTCACTCCCTCTGACCCCTTGCCCCTCTCTCACCTTTCTCCCTCCCTTCTCCTCTCTCACTCCCCCAACTCTATCCCATTCTCTCTCTCTCTCTCACCCCTCTCCCTTTTCCCCCGTCTCCCTCTTCCCCACTCCTTTAACTCGGATGACAGGGTCGGATTGGGCCTTCACCCCTGAGAGTTGACGTCATTGGCTGGAAATGTAACTGGCCAACCTCCCATGGCACTGCACACTGGACTGGAGAGCGAGTGATTGTGGGGATGGAACCAGAGGCCAGAGGGCAATGAAAGACAAAGGATTGGTGTTTTAATGGTGATCAGTGTGCCTGGGAACGTGGGGGTCACATGGCTGGAATTGTCTCCATATTTAGAGCCTGGTGACAAATTTCCCCATTTCAAATCCCGATGTCAACATTTCACCCCTGGGGGGGGGGGGGGGGGGGGGGGCGCATGGTGGCGCAGTGGGTTAGCCCTGCTGCCTCACGGCGCAGAGGTCCCAGGTTCGATCCCGGCTCTGGGTCACTGTCCGTGTGGAGTTTGCACATTCTCATCGTGTCTGCGTGGGTTTCACCCCCACAGCCCAAAGATGTGCAGGGTAGGTGGATTGGCCACGCTAAATTGTCCCTTAATTAGAAAAAGAATTGTGTACTCTGAATTTATTCAAAAAAAGATTAGGACAAGGATTTTTTACAATTTGCAACCAGAGATTCGCTGAACCCCGATTGTCCGAGCCCCGGGCCGGAGAATCGGCGCAATCGCTCCCCGACACCGGCGTGCGATTCTCTGAAGTGCGGAGAATTGGCGCCATTTGCGCTTGCGCGGTGCCAGCCGCTGGAATCGGCGGGCCTCCGATTCTCTGGGCCGCGTGGCCACGCCGATACGAAAGCGCCGGCGCCATTCACGCATGGTCGCTGCTGGTGGGAACTCTGCGCAAATGGTTGGGGGGCAGCCTGTGGCGGGGGTGCTCCTTCACCGGGGGGAGCCTCCGCTGAGGTCTGGCCCGCGATCGGGGCCCACCAGTCAGCAGGCCGGCCTCTCCCCCACCGGGCCTACTTTCTGACGCAGCCGTCCCATGGACACCAACGCCATGTTGAGTGGGCGTCATGGGCGCTAAAGAAGTCCCCCGCACATGCGCAGGTTGGTGCGGCCAAACTGCGCATGCGCGGGTTGGGGCGGCGCCCAATTGGCGCCGCAAAAGGAGGCTGGAGCAGCGTGAACCGCTCCAGCACCATCGGTCGCATCCGGGCCCGGTTCGCGCCATCGGAAACGCGACGGCGTTCACGACGGCGCGAACACTTGGGCTCCATATTGGAGAATCGCCCCCACTGGGTTTAGCCCATTTGAATTAGTTCATGGCCATGAGATACATTGATTAAAACTGATGGAAAAAAAAATTCTAAAACAACAGGACAAATCCTGAATGTTGTTTTGCGTGACTACGCTTCTAGAAAATCTCACGCGAGCTTGCCCAAGAGCATTTAAAGGTTTCAAAGAACAAAGAACAAAGAAAATTACAGCACAGGAACAGGCCCTTCGGCCCTCCCAGCCTGCGCCGATCCAGATCCTTTATCTAAACCTGTTTCCTATTTTCCAAGGTCTACTTCCCTCTGTTCCCGCCTGTTCATATACCTGTCTAAATGCTTCTTAAATTATGCTATCGTGCCCGCCTCTACCACCTCCGCTGGTAAAGCGTTCCAGGCACCCACCACCCTCTGCGTAAAAAACTTTCCACGCACATCTCGCTTAAACTTTCCCCTCTCACCTCGAAATCGTGACCCCTTGTAACTGACACCCCCACTCTTGGGAAAAGCTTGTTGCTATCTACCCTGTCCATACCTCTCATAATTTTGTAGACCTCAATCAGGTCCCCCCTGAACCTCCGTCTTTCCAACGAAAACAATCCTAATCTACTCAACCTTTCTTCATAGCTAGCACCCTCCATACCAGGCAACATCCTGGTAAACCTCCTCTCCAAGGCATCCAAATCCTTCTGGTAATGTGGCGATCAGAACTGCACGCATTATTCCAAATGTGGCTGAACCAAAGTCCTATACAACTGTAACATGACCTGCCAACTCTTGTACTCAATACCCCGTCCGATGAAGGCAAGCATGCTGTATGCCTTCTTGACCACTCTATCAACCTGCGTTGCCACTTTCAGGGTACAATGGACTTGAACGCCCAGATCTCTCTGCACGTCAATTTTCCCCAAGACCCTTCCATTGACCATATAGTCCGCTCTTGAATTTGATCTTCCAAAATGCATCACCTCGCATTTGCCTGGATTGAACTCCATCTGCCATTTCTCTGCCCAACTCTCCAATCTATCTATATTTTGTTGTATTCTCTGACAGTCCTCCTCGCTATCTGCAACTCCACCAATCTTAGTATCATCTGCAAACTTGCTAATCAGACCATCTATACCTTCCTCCAGGTCATTTATGTAGATCACAAACATCAGTGGTCCGAGCACGGTTCCCTGTGGAACACCACTAGTCACCCTTCTCCAATTTGAGACACTCCCTTCCACCACTACTCTCTGTCTTCTGTTTCCCAGCCAGTTCTTTATCCATCTAGCTAGTACACCCTGAACCCCATCCGACTTTACTTTTTCCATCAACCTGCCATGGGAAACCTTATCAAACGCCTTACTAAAGTCCATGTATACGACATCTACAGCCCTTCCCTCATCAATTAACTTTGTCACTTCCTCAAAGAATTCTATTAGGTTTGCAAGACATGACCTTCCCTGCACAAAACCATGCTGCCGATCACTGATAAGTCCATTTTCTTCCAGATGTGAATAGAACCTATCCCTCAGTATCTTCTCCAACAGTTTGCCTACCACTGACGTCAAGCTCACAGGTCTATAATTCCCTGGATTATCCCTGCTACCCTTCTTAAACAAAGGGACAACATTAGCAATTCTCCAGTCCTCCGGGACCTCACCCGTGCTCAAGGATGCTGCAAAGATATCTGTTAAGGCCCCAGCTATTTCGACCCTCACTTCCCTCAGTAACCTGGGATAGATCCCATCCGGTCCTGGGGACTTGTCCATATTAATGTCTTTTAGAATACACAAAACTTCCCCCTTCCGTATGACAACTTGACCGAGAGTATTTAAACATCCATCCCTAGCCTCAGCATCCATCTTGTCCCTCTCCTTTGTGAATTCCGATGCAAAGTACTCATTAAGAATCTCACCCATTTCCTTTGAGTCCACGCATAAATTTCCTCTTTTGTCTTTAAGTGGGCCAATCCTTTCTCTAGTCACCCTCTTGCTCCTTACATACGAATAAAATGCTTTGGGATTTTCCTTAGCCCTGTTAGCCAAAGATATTTCATGACCCCTTTTAGCCCTCTTTATTGCGTGTTTGAGATTCGTCCTACTTTCCCGATATTCCTCCAAAGCTTCATCAGTTTTGAGTTGCCTCGATCCTATGTATGCTTCCATTTTCACCTTAGCTAGTCTCACAATTTCACCCGTCATCCATGGTTCCCTAATCTTGCCATTTCTATCTTTAATTTTCACAGGAACATGTCTGTCCTGCACTCTAATCAACCTTTCCTTAAAAGACTTCGACATTTCAAATGTGGATTTACCCTTAAACAGCTGCTCCCAATCCACATTCCCTAGCTCCTGACGAATTTTGTTATACTCTGCCTTTCCCCAATTTAGTACTCTTCCTTTCGGACCCCTCTTGTCCTTGTTTCGGGTACAAGAATGGAATTGTGGGCAGACAAACATGCCACATCAAAAACATTCCACGCTGGAGATTAGATAATTTACCAGATTAGGTAAAGTTTGAAAGTGAGATTCAGGGGGCGGGATTCTCCCGCAACCGGCGGGGCAGGCCATACGGACACCAAAGAGCGGCAGGAACCACTCCAGCGTTGGGCCGCTGGGAAGGTGCAGAGGATTCTGCAATTCCAGGGGCTCGGCTGGCCCTGGAGTGGTTGGCGCTGCGCAACCGGCTCCGAAGGGCCTCCGCCGGCCGGTGTGAGTTTCCACATGCGCAGGAGCGCCAGTGTGTTCTGGCGCATGCGCAGAAGCACTGCCGTGATTCCTGCACATGCGCTGGGGATTTCTTCTCTGCGCCGGCCATGGCAGAGCCTTACACAGGCCGGCGCGGAGGGAAAGAGTGCCCCCACAACACAGGCCCACCCACAGATCAGTGGGCCCCGATCGCGGGCGAGGCCACCGTGGGGGTCCCGCTCGGTGCCCGATCCCCCCGCGCTCCCCCAAGGACTCCGCAAGCCGCCCTCAAAACCAGGTACCGCCGGTATGGACCTTGTCTAATCCACGCCGGCGGGATTGGCCAAAAACGGGCGGCTGCTCAGCCCATCGGTGCCCGAAGAATCGCCAGGGGGTGCCACTACCAACGGCCCCAGACCGGTGCGGTGCGATCCCCGCCCCCGCCCAAAAACCGGCACCAAAGAATTCGGCAGCAAGCGCCGGCAGGGGGTTGGAGAATCCCGCCCATGGTGTCTGACAGGTAGTTAGGAGGGTGAGTGAGGTGACTTACGTTGTAAGAAGGACCGATTATTTTCCATAAATATGTTTTTTAAAAAGTACTTTGTAGGGTAGAGGATTGGAAAGAACAAGTGCGTCAGATGGTAGAAATAGTGGAAGAGGACAGATGGGAAGAGAAGTAGGGCAAGAGGTGGGCAGTTCACAGAGTGACCCTCCTGTTGTCCGACTAACAAATATGGACATCCGAGAGCAATTAGAGACAAAGTTTGTTTAGTTAGAAGAAGAACAGCGAAAAGATCGAACAAAAAATTGCAGGAGTGGCAAGGTGGCACAGTGGTTAGCACTGCTGCCTCACGCCGCTGAGGACCCAGGTTCCATCCTGGTCTCGGGTCACTGTCCATGTGGAGTTTGCACATTCTCCCCGTGTCTGTGTGGGTCTCACCCTCACAACCCAAAGATATGCAGGTAGGTAGATTGGGCACACTAAATTGCCCCCTAATTAAAAAATAAAGGGACTGTAAAAACATAAGCAGATTTGTATCATCGAATTTACAGTGCAGAACGATGCCATTCGGCCCGTCGACTCTGCGCCAGCCCTTGGAAAAAGCACCCCACTTAAGCCCACACCTCCACCCTATCCCTGTAACCCTACCTAACCTTTTTTTTGGACACTATGGGCAATTGATCATGGCTAATCCACCTAACCTGCACATCTTTGGACTGAGGGAGGAAACTGGAGCACCCGGAGGAAACCCACGCACACACTGGGAGGATGTGCAGACTCCGCATAGACAGTGACCCAGCCGGAATCGAACCTGGGACCCTGGAGCTGTGAAGCAACAGTGCTAACCACTGTGCTGCCGAGCTGCCCTATTTGTAGAGATACACGAGGATGCACTACTTTGACTGAACATGGGCCTCACGGTAGCACGGTGGTTAGCATAAATGCTTCACAGCTCCAGGGTCCCAGGTTCGATTCCCGGCTGGGTCACTGTGTGGAGTCTGCACGTCCTCCCCGTGTGTGCGTGGGTTTCCTCCGGGTGCTCCGGTTTCCTCCCACAGTCCAAAGATGTGCGTGTTAGGTGGATTGGCCATGCTAAATTGCCCGTGGTGTCCTAATAAGGTTAAGGGGGGGGAGTTGTTGGGTTACGGGTATAGGGTGGATACATGGGTTTGAGTAGGGTGATCATTGCTCGGCACAACATCGAGGGCCGAAGGGCCTGTTCTGTGCTTTACTGTTCTATGTTCTATGATGTAGAACTGGGCAAATCTACCCTGATGGGGCAACATCTGTTTCAACTGAACCCACAGAGACTGGCTCAGATGGAGGCTGAAATCTAGTATCTGTTGGATATGTTGCACAAAGAAGCAAAAATGGTGTGGTCAGAGATGGTCTAGCAGTGTTTAGTAGATTGAAGGCCATGCTGGTGGGTGAATCAACGGCCTGATTTTTTTCAAATCATTCAATGTTAATATTGTACACATCTTCGGAAGGGATAATGGATGCAGTGTTGCAGCTTTAAGGGCTGATTAGTTACCAATGCACGAGTTGGGACTGGAACCTATATGCCAAGGATGAATGAATGGATATACGTTTGTGATTTCTGTCTTACATACCTCATAATGAAGTATCCAGGCCCTACATTTCATTCCTTTTAGGGATAGAGGTATGTAAAGGCCCATCCTCTTGATTGCCTGCTGTTTCTGAGTCTGCGGAGTTGCGAAACCCTGATGAGTCTGCAGTTTGTTACAGACTGAAAGCAAAGACCCCATCCAACTGGAGGCCTCTATCCACCTCTATCTCCTCTGTGTTTGCCTGTCTTGGGTATGTGTATTGAAGGTGAGGCGAGTTCAAGAGTGGAGGGTCAGGCTTAACCAGTTGTATTTTTATGCTTATTTAATTATAGTTCTTTTTATTAATAAAAGTTAATTGTGTTTAAATTTACAAACCTGTAATTATTGGGCTGCCAAGATCAAAGACTTTGGGTATTTTTAAAATTTAGAGTTAATTTCAACTGTGTTGCAACTCCAAATCAAGTGGGCTGGAATTGACTGCCCACTAGCCCAGTGTATTGTAGCATCATTCTTAAATGATACTGACAACTGGACAGGCTTAAAGGGTGTGAACAGAGATTTGTAATGCAGATCAATTTGGTGATTGTAGAACCAAATTGGTAATTCTTGGCTTCCAGGCACGGGAAGGCTGAATGGATCCTCCTGTTCCCGTGTAACAGACTGGAGAGGGGCTGAATGGCCTCCTCCTGTTCCTGTGTAACAGGCCAAGAAGGGCTGAATTGCATCTTTTGCTTTGGCATTGAGGGATGACCTAACTTTTCACCTTTACCCCCACAGGAAGACCACAAGTTGAGTCTAGATGAGCTGAGTCGTAAATATGGAACGGATCTCACCCGGGTAAGTGAACATCATACCCCTCATCCCTGCTTACCTACTTATCCCACTTACTCCCCTTTTACCCCCTTTCCCCAGTACCCTACCTTACCATCCCCTTGCCCACTTACCCTCTTCACATCCCCTCTCCATCTCCACCATTTGTCCCCTCCTCCCTACTCCCCCTCTGAACAGTCTCTCCCCCAACTCTCCCATCCCAGGAGAATGGAGGGGAGGCAGTGGCAGGGGAAGGGAAGTGAGCAGCACGGTAGCATGGTGGTTAGCATAAATGCTTCACAGCTCCAGGGTCCCAGGTTCAATTCCCGGCTGGGTCACTGTCTGTGCGGAGTCTGCACGTCCTCCCCGTGTGTGCGTGGGTTTCCTCCGGGTGCTCCGGTTTCCTCCCACAGTCCAAAGATATGCGGGTTAGGTGGATTGGCCATGCTAAATTGCCCGTAGTGTCCTAAAAAGTAAGGTTAAGGGGGGGGGGGGTTGTTGGGTTACGGGTATAGGGTGGATACGTGGGTTTGAGTAGGGTGATCATGGCTCGGCACAACATTGAGGGCCGAAGGGCCTGTTCTGTGCTGTACTGTTCTGTGTACTGTTCTATGTTCTATGAGGGAGTAGAGATGGAGGGGGGTGGGAAGAGAGGGCGGAGGGGTGTGGGGGAGAGGAGGAGGAGGAGGGGAAGAGACGGGAGGGTGAGGAGGAGGGAGTAGAAGGAAGAGAGGAGTTGAGAGGAAAGGAAGCGGATGTGAGGCAAAGAGGGAGAGGGCGGAGAAGTGGGGAAGAAAAAGAATGGAGGGAAAGAGGGCAGAGGAGAGGGGGATGAGGCGGAGGGCAGGGAGAGAGGGGAGTGGAGGAGAGGCAAGTGAGGAATGGGGAGGGTAGTAGAGGGAGGGGTGGAGTGGGGAGGGAGGAGAGAACGGGAGGGGGACGAGAGGGAGTGGAGGGGGTGGGTAGGGGGGAGAGGAGGGGAGGAGAGAGATGAGGGGAAGAGGGAAAGAGAGGAGACAGAGGTTGAGGACAAAAGGTGAACAGCAGAGATAGAAAATGAGGGTGAGGTGTTATGGGCCAGGGTTTAGAGAACCCCAAAGTGTATCATGGAGTTCACCTGACCCACAACTTTTAATAGATTGTGGTATGGGGAGCACACGGCCCACTCTACAGGTGTGGTGCAGCAGAAATGAAAAGTATTTTTTAAAGCAAAAAAATGTTTATTCTATGAACTCAAGTTAACCTTTTTGAAACATAGTGAACATCTTAGCAACCATTAATTCAGATACAATTCCCAAAGAATACAAGGCTTAATAACTTCCCAAACAACATCCAGAAGACAGAAGAAACACCTTTTAACAGAAGCTCATCAGGTTTATATTCACATTACATTATTAAAAACATTTATAATTCTGAATTCACCAAATGATCAAGAGATAGTCTTTTCATGGCAGAGAGATCAACAGTACACCTGCTTTGTCTGGCTTCAACTCCAACACTGAAAACAAAACTAAAACACACCCTGCAGCAAATACCCTAAAACGAAAGTAAAAAGCTGACAGACAGCCCAGCTCCACCCACACTCTGACATCACTGATAACACCCATTTCTTAAAGGTACTCTCACATGACAGAGGAAAGTGTATCTTGACAAATATATTGTTTCCCCTTTCTCTGTTTTTCATTCTTGCCCTCCCTTTCACTCTCTCCTCCCTTTTGCTCTCCCCTCTCGCTCTCCCCTCCCTTTCGCTCTCCCCCTCTTTCGCTCTTCCCTCTCTTTCGCTCTCCCCACCCTTTCAGTCTCTCCTCCCTTTCACTCTCCCCTCCCTTTCGCTCCCCCCTCCCTTTCGCTCCCCCTCCCTTTCGCTCTCCCCTCCCTTTCGCTCTCCCCTCCCTTTCACTCTCTCTCCCTTTCGCTCTCCCCCTCCCTTTCGCTCTCCCCCTCCCTTTCGCTCTCCCCTCCCTTTCGCTCTCCCCTCCCTTTCAGTCTCTCTCTCTTCGCTCTCCCCTCCCTTTCGCTCTCCCCTCCCTTTCGCTCTCCCCTCCCTTTCGCTCTCCCCTCCCTTTCACATCTCCCTTTCGCTCTCCCTCCCTTTCGCTCTCCCTCCCTTTCCCTCACCCCTCCCTTTCGCTCTCCCTCTTTCGCTCTCCACCTCTCTTTCGCTATCCCCTCCCTTTCGCACTCTCCCTTTCGCTCTCCCCCCTTTCGCTCTCCCCTCCCTTTCGCTCTCCCCTCCCTTTCGCTCTCCCCTCCCTTTCGCTCTCCTCCTTCCCTCCCTTTCGCTCCCCTCCCTTTCGCTCTCCCCTCCCTTTCGTCTCCCCTCCCTTTCAGTCTCTCTCTCACCTCCTCCTTTCGCTCTCCCCTCCCTTTCACTCTCCCTCCCTCTCGCTCTCCCCTCCCTTTCGCTCTCCCCTCCCGTTCGCTCTCCCCTCCCTTTCGCTCTCCCCTCCTTTCAGTCTCTCCTCCTTTCACTCTCCCCTCCCTCTCGCTCTCCCTCCCTTTCGCTCTCCCCTCCCTCTCGCTCTCCCTCCCTTTCGCTCTCCCCTCCCTTTCGCACCATCCCTTTCGCTCTCTCTCCTTCCTCTCCCCTTTCCCTCTTCCCTTTCGCTCTCCCCTCCCTTTCGCTCTCCCTCCCTTTCGCTCCTCTCCCTTTCGCTCTCCCCTCCCTTTCGCTCTCCCCTCCCTTTCGCTCTCCCCCCTTTCTCTCTCTCCTCCCTTTCACTCTCTCTCCCTTTCGCTCTCCCCTCCCTTTCGCTCTCCCCTCCCTTTCGTCCCCTCCCTTTCACTCCCCGCTCTCGCTCTCCCCTCCCTTTCACTCTCCCCTCCCTCTCGCTCTCCCCTCCCTTTCGCTCTCCCTCCCTTTCGCACTCCTCTCCCTTTCGCTCTCTTCCCTTTCCCTCTCCCTCTTCGCTCTCCCCTCCTTTCGCTCTCCCCTCCCTTTCGCTCTCCCTCCCTTTCGCTCTCTCCCTCTCGCCTCTCCCCTCCCTTTCGCTCTCCCCTCCCTTTCACTCTCTCCCCCTCTTTCGCTCTCCCCTTCCCTTTCGCTCTCCCCTCCCTTTCGCTCTCCCCTCCATTTCGCTCTCCCCTCCCTTTCGCTCTCCCCTCCCTTTCACTCTCCCCTCCCTTTCGCTCTCTCCTCCCTTTCCCTCTCCCCTCCCTTTCGCTCTCCCCTCCCTTTCACTCTCTCTCCCTTTCGCTCTCCCCTCCCTTTCCCTCACCCCGCTCTTTCGCTCTCCCCTCCCTTTCAGTCTCCCCTCCCTTTCGCTCTCCCCTCCCTTTCACTCTCTCCCCTCTTTCGCTCTCCCCTCCCTTTCACTCTCTCCTCCCTTTCCCTCTCCCCTCCCTTTCGCTCTCCCCTCCCCTTCGCTCTCCCCTCCCTCTCGCTCTCTCCTCCCTTTCACTCTCCCCTCCCTCTCGCTCTCCCCTCCCTTTCACTCTCTCCTCCCTTTCGCTCTCTCCTCCCTTTCACTCTCCCCTCCCTTTCGCTCTCTCCTCCCTTTCACTCTCCTCCCTTTCGCTCTCTCCTCCCTTCACTCTCTCCTCCCTTTCGCTCTCTCCTCCCTTTCACTCTCCCCTCCCTTTCGCTCTCTCCTCCCTTTCGCTCACCCCGCTCTTTCGCTCTCCCCTCCCTTTCGCTCTCCCCTCCCCTTTCGCTCTCCCCTCCCTTTCACTCTCCCCTCCCTTTCGCTCTCTCCTCCCTTTCCCTCTCCCCTCCCTCTCACTCTCCCCTCCCTTTCTCTCTCTCCTCCCTTTCACTCTCCCCTCCCTTTCCCTCTCCCCTCCCTTTCACTCTCCCTCCCTTTCGCTCTCCCCTCCCTTTCCCTCTCCCCTCCCTTTCGCTCTCCCCTCCCTTTCGCTCTCCCCTCCCTTTCGCTCTCCCCTCCCTTTCGCTCTCCCCTCTCTTTCGCTCTCCCCTCTTTCGCTCTCCCCTTCCTTTCTGCCATCTCTCTATCTCTCTTTTGTCGTCTATCACTTTCACTTTCCCTCTTCTGCTGCCTGGATTGGCCACGCTAAATTGCCCCTTGATTGGAAAAAAAAATAATTGGGTACTCTAAATTATTTTTTTAAAAGAGGCAGCAGCAGTCCAACGCTTTCCTTTCCCACAGTGGGGTATCTCTTGGTGTCGATTTAATGTTTTGTTGAAGGACGCCATTGGCCTTTCCACACCTGACCCATTCTCTCGGAGTAGAATGGCACCTACTGCACCCTCCCTTGCCCGCTTCAACAGCTATCCTGAAAGGCTGAATGAAGTTAGGGGTGGCCAACACCAGTTCAATGATCAAGGTGGCTTTCAGCTTCTCCAAA
Organism: Scyliorhinus canicula; assembly: GCF_902713615.1. Taxonomy (NCBI): domain Eukaryota; kingdom Metazoa; phylum Chordata; class Chondrichthyes; order Carcharhiniformes; family Scyliorhinidae; genus Scyliorhinus; species Scyliorhinus canicula. The sequence goes on from NC_052151.1 coordinate 198,855,525, forward strand.
GAACATCCCCGAACACACAACAATCTTTCATCTATTTGCTTTGTTTGGTCCCTTGTTCTGCACAGTAACCAATCACTGTTTGTCGATGTACCATTTGTCAATGTTCTCTGTTGACTATTCTTTTGTCTATTATGTACGTACTGTGTACGTTCCCTCAGCCGCAGAAAAATACTGTACATGTGACAATAAATCAAATCAAATCAAATCATCGACATTACATCACACTGTTAGGGAACCTGCCCCACACCCACCTTAACCTCTGGAATGTGGCCTCGGCATTTTGTTAGCACAACACAGCATTGGGAAAGGTTGTCCAGGGTGGCGAAAGCCGAGATTTCTCCAGTGTCGAGGGAACCTGCCAGCATCCCTTTTCAACAGATCCATTTTTGATAGAAATGTGGCACATTCTACCCTGCCTCCCCCTCACATCAGAGGACATGGTGGCGGAATGGTAGTGTCACGAGACTAGCCATCCAGAGGCTCAGCTCTGGGGGGGGAGAGAGTGGAGGGACGGCGTGGGTTCAAATCCTACCAGGAATTTTATCTCGATGCGTAAATCTGGATTAAAAATTAATACTCTCAACAATTTCTTCATTCATTCACAGAGGTGTGGGTATTGCTGAGTGGACTGGCTTTTATAGCCCATCCTTAATTGGCCTTCAACTGAGTGATCATTTCAGAGGGTATTTAAGAGTCAGTCACATCGCTGTGTGGATCTGGAATTACATGTAGGCCGGACCGAGGGAAGGACGGCAGATTTTCTTCACTGAGGGGCATTTCTGAATTTTTTTTAAGACAATGGCTTCATGGACTTCATCAGACTTCTTAATTCCAAAGCACTGACCACGTCCCATGAAGAAATAGAAATCAAATACGTGCAGAGTATTGGGTAGGAATCCGCACTGACCACTGCAAGTGAGCTGATGCATTTTGAGGGGGTACTAACGAGAAGAGAATACACAATGAATGGTGGGAAGTACAGAGGACCAGATGTACCTTGGGATGCCTGTCCATAGGTCCCTGACGACAGCAGGACAGGTAAATAAGGTGGTTAAAAGGTCATTTGGAGTACTTGTTTCCATTAGCCGAGGCACAATATAAGAGCAGGGAAGTAATTATGGAGTAATTAGGCCACAGTAAGAGTAGTTCTGGTCGGCACACTATAGGGAGAATGTGATTGCACTGGAGAGGGTGCAGAGGAGATTCACCAGGATGATGCCTGAGCTGGAGCGTTTCAGGTATCGTGAGACTGAATAGGCTGGGGTTGTTTTCCCTGGAGCAGAGAATCATAGAATGTACAGTGCAGAAGGAGGCAAATTGACCCATCGAGTCTGCACCGGCCCTTAGGAAAGAGCACCCTGTTTAAGCCCACGCCTCCACCATATCCCCATAACCCAGTAACCCCACCTAACTTTTTCCTTGTGTGAAGGGATCAATAACCAGAGGACATATATTTACGGTAAGGTGCAGGACATTTCGAGGGGATTTGTGGAAAAGCCTTTTCCCCCACAGGCTGGTGGGGAATCGGGAACTGAAAGGGCGGTAGCGGCAGGAACCCTCACAACATTGCAGAAACATTTTGATGGACAGTTGAAATGCCGTTGCAGACAAGGCTACGGGCCGCGTGCTGGAAAATGGGATTAGAATAAATACGTGCTTGATCGCTGGTGCGGATGTGATGGGCCGAAGGGCTTCTTTCTGTGCTGTGAAAACTCATAGCAAAGGCTGGAAAATGTGATGAGAATAGATAGATGCTTGATGGGTGGCACATGCATGATGGACCAAAGGGCCTCAAGCTGCGCTATAAAACTCTATGACTCCCTCTCTTTACTGCCTGATAGACCTGCTGTGGTCCTGTTGATTCAACAGAGAGGATTGAAATGTGTGCTATTAATTAAATAATTCTATATCAATTCTCCACCGATACCAACATCAAGCAACTCATCCTGTCGGGGTAAGTAATACTGGCTGAAAGGTTCCGGTCTTGAGCGTGATTGTCCACTTGTCTTTTCGTGACTGTCTGTGAAGTTCTAAGGCGATCCTGGACCATGTCACTCGGAGCACAAGTATCCCACCTAACATGGAAGGGAGATTTGTCCCCATCTCCTCGATTAGCTTTTGGAGCCTTCTCACTTCCTCTGGAGAACCAATTCAAGATGACTGAAGCCGGTGGGATCATTGGACAGGAGAAATCCTAGACACAGGCATGGGGATACTCATGACGTATGCATTAGGATCAGGAGTGGGCCACTCGGCCCCTCGAGTCTGCTCCGACATTCAGTAAGACGATGGCTGACCTGATCGTAACCTCGACTCCACATTCCCGCTGACCCCCTGTGGTGAGATAACCACTGTAGTTATGTGTACTGCAGTAGGGGGATGTATGGCTGTACCTGTAATACAGGTTCCTCCGGTCAGCCCCTGCCGGCTAGCTCCGCCCACAGGGAGCTTGTGTATAAATATGTATGAGAGCTGCTCAAACCCTCAGTCTACAGTTGCGGATGGACGAACAACATCGTACAGCAATAAAGCCTCTATTGTACTAGTCTCTCGGCTTTGAGTATAATTGTTAGCGCCACAATTTATTGCTGTACGATTTCCCAGTCACCATGGACATCAGAGTCAAGCCTGACCGTCTGCAGCTGGATCCACATTTGCCTCACGCCAGAAAAGACTTTGATCACTGGCTCGCAGTCTTCGAGGCCTACATCTCTTCAGCACACCCTCCCCCGACGGAGGCTCAGAAAAAGCAACTCCTGTACTCCAGACTTAGCTCCAGCGTCTTTCCGCTCATTCGAGATGCGACCGACTACACCGCAGCTATGGAACTGCTCAAGGAGAATTATGCACCATCGACGAACACCCTGGTTGCGAGGCATCAACTTTCTACTCGCGTCCAGCAGCCGGGTGAGTCGATTGAGGACTTCTGGAGGGCCCTTATACCTCTGGTACGAGACTGCGACTGCCGGGCCCTCACAGCCGCGGAACATTCTGATTTACTCATGCGCAATGCCTTCGTTACAGGCATTGCATCGGACCCCATCCGGCAACGACTGCTGGAAGGGGTCGCCCCCGACCTCGCGGCCGCAAAGACCCTGGCGCTCTCCCATGACGGCTGCCTCCCGTAGTGCGCACACTTACTCCGCTAGCCACTCGGCCCACCCGTCCTACCCCCTCGTGGACCCGCAAACGGCTCCCCAGGCCCATCCGTCCCACCCCTCGTGGACCCCGCAAACGGCCCCCCCCAGCAGCCGCCCCCGCGCACTATGCCTGCTCTGCCCGCCGCACCGCACCCCCTGGGGGTCCCCACTGTTACTTCTGCGGCCAACAGAAGCACCCTCGCCAACGCTGCCCGGCCCGCACAGCGACCTGCAAAGCTTGTGGCAAGAAAGGCCACTTTGCAGCGGTGTGTCAGTCCCGGACGGTCGCCGCTATCGCGCCGCCGGTCCCCACGCCTCAGCCGCTCCCTCAATGGGCCCCGCCGTCCGCTTCCCCTGACCCCACGTGCGATCAGTGGGCGCCGCCATCTTTTGCCGCCCCCGCCATGGGCGCCGCCATCTTCATCCACCACAGCCATGTGCGTTCCATGGGTGCCGCCATTTTGTTCCGACCCCATAACGTGCGCGCCATGGACGCTGCCATTTTACCCACAGGTACTGCGGATGCCGCCATCTCGTCTCCAGGGGCCGCCATCACGGGACACGGGTCGCTACCGCTCCTCGTCGGACTCATCTGACTCAACCGCCCACCAACCACTGCTCGCCTCCGTTACGCTCGACCAGTCCCGTCCTCGCAACCTGGCACCCTCTTCCACATCGGTGCTGGTCAACGGCCATGTGACCTCCTGCCTCATCGACTCCGGGAGCACCGAGAGCTTCGTCCACCCGGACACGGTAAGGCGCTATTCCCCTTGCGATCCATCCCGCCGACCGGCAGATCTCCCTTGCCTCCGGTTCCCACTCTGTCCCGATCCGGGGTTTCTGCCTGGTTAAACTCACTGTACAGGGCGTGGAATTCGACCGTTTCCGTCTGTACATTCTCCCCGACCTCTGCACTTCACTCCTACTAGGCCTAGATTTCCAGTGCAATCTCCAGAGCCTCACCCTCAAATTCGGTGGACCCCTACCTCCCCTCACCGTTTGCGGCCTCGCGACCCTCAAGGTCGAGCCCCCCTCCCTCTTTGCCAATCTGACTGTGGATTGCAAGCCCGTCGCCACCAGGAGCAGACGGTACAGCACCCAGGACAAGGCCTTCATCAGGTCCGAAGTCTAGCGGCTGCTTCGGGAGGGTATCATCGAGGCCAGCAACAGCCCTTGGAGAGCCCAGGTGGTAGTGGTTAAGACCGGGGAGAAGCACAGGATGGTCGTGGACTACAGCCAGACCATCAACCGGTACACGCAGCTCGACGCGTACCCCCTCCCCCGCATTTCTGATATGGTCAATCAGATTGCACAGTACCGGGTCTTCTCTACTATTGACCTGAAATCCGCCTACCACCAGCTCCCCATCCGTAAATCGGACCGTCCCTACACTGCCTTTGAGGCGGACGGTCGTCTGTACCAATTTCTGAGGGTTCCCTTCGGCGTCACGAATGGGGTCTCGGTCTTTCAGCGAGAAATGGACCGAATGGTTGACCGGTACGGATTGCAGGCCACCTTCCCGTACCTCGACAATGTCACCATCTGCGGCCATGACCAGCAGGACCATGATGCCAACCTTTATAAATTCCTCCACACCGCATCTCTCCTTAATCTCACGTACAACAAGGAGAAATGCGTGTTCCGCACAGACCGCTTAGCCATCCTTGGCTACGTAGTCCAAAACGGACTACTGGGGCCCGATCCCGACCGCATGCGCCCCCTCATGGAGCTCCCAATTCCCCACTGCCCCAAGGCCCTCAAACGCTGCCTTGGGTTTTTCTCTTATTACGCCCAGTGGGTCCCGCAATACGCAGACAAGGCCCAGCCACTTATCCAGTCCACACATTTTCCCCTCTCGACCGAGGCACAACAGGCCTTCGCCTGCATTCGATCTGACATAGCCAGGGCGGGGATGCACGCCGTAGACGAGACTCTGCCTTTCCAAGTAGAGAGCGACGCTTCAGATGTCGCCCTTGCCGCCACGCTGAATCAGGCCGGCAGACCCGTGGCATTCTTTTCACGCACCCTCCACGCCTCCGAAATTCGGCATTCCTCTGTCGAAAAGGAAGCCCAGGCAATCGTTGAAGCGGTGCGGCACTGGAGGCAGGAGATTCACTCTCCTCACTGACCAACGGTCGGTAGCCTTCATGTTCAACAACACGCAGCGGGGCAAGATCAAGAATGACAAAATCTTGCGGTGGAGAATCGAGCTCTCCACCTTTAACTACGAGATCTTGTATCGCCCCGGCAAGCTCAACGAGCCCCCAGACGCCCTCTCCCGAGGTACATGTGCCAGTGCACAAGTGAACCAGCTCCGTGCCTTGCACGACAGCCTTTGCCATCCGGGGGTCACCCGCTTGTACCATCTGATCAAAGCCCGCAATCTGCCCTACTCCGTCGAGGAAGTACGGACAGTCACCAGAGACTGCCAGATCTGTGCGGAGTGCAAGCCGCACTTCTACCGGCCAGATCGCGCGCGCCTGGTGAAAGCATCCCGCCCCTTTGAACGCCTCAGCGTGGACTTCAAAGGGCTCCTTCCCTCTACCGACCGCAACACCTACATCCTTAGTGTGGTCGATGAATTTTCTAGGTTCCCCTTTGCCATCCCATGCCCAGATATGACGTCTGCCACCGTCATCAAGGCCCTGGATTCCATTTTCGCCCTGTTCGGTTTCCCCGACTATATCCACAGTGACAGGGGATCCTCATTCATGAGCGATGAGCTGCGTCAGTTCCTGCTCAGCAGGGGTATCGCCTCCAGCAGGACGACCAGCTACAACCCCCGGGGAAACGGGCAGGTAGAGAGGGAGAACGGGACGGTATGGAGGGCCGTCCAGCTGGCCCTACGGTCCAGGAACCTCCCAGCCGCTCGCTGGCAGCAGGTCCTCCCTGACACGCTCCATTCCATTCGGTCGCTACTGTGCACCGCAACTAACAGTACACCCCATGAACGGGTTTTTGCCTTCCCTAGGAAGTCCACATCCGGAGTGTCGCTCCCGACTTGGCTCACGACTCCGGGCCCAGTCCTTCTCCGTAGGCATGTACGGCACCACAAGGCGGAACCCCTGGTGGACAAAGTACGCCTTCTCCACGCCAACCCTCAGTATGCCTACGTGGAGTTCCCCGACGGCCGCCAGGACACAGTCTCGCTCCGGGACCTGGCTCCCTCAGGTGCCGATCTCATGCCCACACCCCTTCCTGCGCCAACCCCAGCGCCCCCCTATTCGTCCCCATCAGGTCCATCCCTCATCCCCCTGCCCACCCTGGAGGACATGGAAGATTTCGGCTTGCTCTCGGAGTCATCCCGCCAGCAGCCAGCACCAACACCGCCAGCACCTGCACCATCGGGGCCATCACCGCCTGTGCCGACGTCACCACCACAGCTACGCCGATCACAGCGGAACGTCCGACCACCGATTCGGCTCAACCTGTAACCTGCTAACCGGATGGACTCTTGATTTTCCTTGTTGGACCCTCTTGTAAATAGCATCCTTTGTATTAGAGTTACATGTCACCCCCGCCGGACTCATTTTTACAGGGGGTGAATGTGGTGAGATAACCACTGTAGTTATGTGTACTGCAGTAGGGGGATGTATGCCTGTACCTGTAATATAGGTTCCTCCGGTCAGCCCCTGCCGGCTAGCTCCGCCCACAGGGAGCTTGTGTATAAATATGTATGAGAGCTGCTCAGACCCTCAGTCTACAGTTGCGGATGGAGGGACAACATCGTACAGCAATAAAGCCTCTATTGTACTAGTCTCTCGGCTTTGAGTATAATTGTTAGCGCCACACCCCCAATGACCTTTCACCCCCCTTGTCAATCAACGATCTATCCACCTGCTTCCGCTGCCTTTTGAGGAAGAGAGTTCCAGAGACTCACGAGCCTCTGAGGGAAAACATTTCTCCTCGTCTCTGTCTGAAATGGTCGACCCCTTATTTTTAAACAGTGACCCCTAGTTCCAGATTCTCCCACAAGAGGAAACATCCTTTCAGGGGCTCTGAAACAGAGTCATCCAGACTCAAAACATTAATTCTGTTTCTCTCTCCACAGAGACCTGCTGAGTTTTTCCAACAATGGCTGAGGGCACTGGCTACTGCAAAGGCCCAAGGCCCTGACAATATTCTGGCAATTGTACTGAAGATTTGTGCTCCAGAATTTGCCTTAGCCATGCTGTTCCAGAACAGTTGCAACATTGGCATCTACAATGCAATGTGGAAAATTGCTCAGATATGCCCTGCACACAAATAGCAGAGCAAATCCAGCTTGTTACCGCCAATCACCGCCCTATCAGTTAACTCTCAATTATCAGTAAAGTGATGGAAGGAGTTATGAACTCAAGTGGAACTTACTCAGTAATAACCTGTCCACTGCCACTCAGTTTGGGTTCCGCCAGGGTCACTTAGCTCCTGATCTCATTACAGCCTTGCATGGACCAAAGAGCAGATATGAAGTAGAAGATATCATAGAATTTGCAGTGCAGAAGGAGGCCAATCGGCCCATTGAGTTTGCACCGACCCTTGGAAAGAGCACCCTAGTCAAGCCCATGCCTCCGCCCTATCCCAGTATCGCCATTTAACCTTTTTGGACACTGAGGGCAATTTAGCATGGCCAATCCACCTAACCCGCACATCTTTGGACTGTGGGAGGAAACCCGCGCAGATACAGGGAGAACATGCAGACTCCACACAGACAGTGACTCAGCGGGGAATGGAACCTGGGACCCTGGAGCAGCGAAGCAACTGTGCTAACCAATGTGCTACCGTGTGCTGCCGGAAGTGAAAGTGACTGTCCTTGACATATCGGCAGCATTTGACCGGGTGCAGCATCAAGGAGCCCTAGTAAAACTGGAGTCGATGGGAATCGGGGAAAACTCTCCGCTGGTTGAAATCATACCTGGCACAAAGGTTGGTGGTGGTTGGAAGTCAATCGTCTCAGTTCCAGGACATCACTGCAGGAGTTCCTCAAGGTAGCAGAGGGCAGCAGAGCAGAGCTACTGATCAGCTGTTCTGGGGGAATTTGCATACGTGCAGTGCGGTCAGCCTAAGTTGAAGGGGAACCGGCGAAGGAGACCCAAGGAGTTTGAGTGAAGACAAGCATCCAGCAGAGGGCAGCAGAGCAGAGCTACTGATCAGCTGTTCTGGGGGAATTTGCATACGTGCAGTGCGGTCAGCCTAAGTTGAAGGGGAACCGGCGAAGGAGACCCAAGGAGTTTGAGTGAAGACAAGCATCCAGCAGAGGGCAGCAGAGCAGAGCTACTGATCAGCTCTTCTGGGGGAATTTGCATACGTGCAGTGCGGTCAGCCTAAGTTGATGGGGAACCGGCGAAGGAGACCCAAGGAGTTTGAGTGAAGACAAGCATCCAGCAGAGGGCAGCAGAGCAGAGCTACTGATCAGCTGTTCTGGGGGAATTTGCATACGTGCAGTGCGGTCAGCCTAAGTTGAAGGGGAACCGGCGAAGGAGACCCAAGGAGTTTGAGTGAAGACAAGCATCCAGCAGAGGGCAGCAGAGCAGAGCTACTGATCAGCTCTTCTGGGGGAATTTGCATACGTGCAGTGCGGTCAGCCTAAGTTGATGGGGAACCGGCGAAGGAGACCCAAGGAGTTTGAGTGAAGACAAGCATCCAGCAGAGGGCAGCAGAGCAGAGCTACTGATCAGCTGTTCTGGGGGAATTTGCATACGTGCAGTGCGGTCAGCCTAAGTTGAAGGGGAACCGGCGAAGGAGACCCAAGGAGTTTGAGTGAAGACAAGCATCCAGCAGAGGGCAGCAGAGCAGAGCTACTGATCAGCTCTTCTGGGGGAATTTGCATACGTGCAGTGCGGTCAGCCTAAGTTGATGGGGAACCGGCGAAGGAGACCCAAGGAGTTTGAGTGAAGACAAGCATCCAGCAGAGGGCAGCAGAGCAGAGCTACTGATCAGCTGTTCTGGGGGAATTTGCATACGTGCAGTGCGGTCAGCCTAAGTTGAAGGTGAACCGGCGAAGGAGACCCAAGGAGTTTGAGTTAAGACAAGCATCCAGCAGAGGGCAGCAGAGCAGAGCTACTGATCAGCTCTTCTGGGGGAATTTGCATACGTGCAGTGCGGTCAGCCTAAGTTGATGGGGAACCGGCGAAGGAGACCCAAGGAGTTTGAGTGAAGACAAGCATCCAGCAGAGGGCAGCAGAGCAGAGCTACTGATCAGCTGTTCTGGGGGAATTTGCATACGTGCAGTGCGGTCAGCCTAAGTTGAAGGTGGTTTGTGGAGGGGCTGTTGGCAAGTGACAGTTAAACCTGAAACACTTCGTGAGTGTTTCCCACCCTACCTCCTCCTCTAACCAACCCCCCCACCCCACGGTGGTTGGGAAGCGGGAGCAGGGGCCTGTCGTGAAGGTGAGTGAGTGCCTTTAAATTTGCTTAACTTTCAGCGGGAGCAGGGTTTGAGGTAATATCAGGTAAGCTCTTCCTTTCTTTTTCTTTTTCTTGTTTTTTTTTAATCTAGAGGTGATGTCAGGGAAGGCAGTACAATGCTCCTCCTGCAGAATGTTTGAGGTGAGGGACGCCGTCAGTGTCCCTGCTGATTTCATCTGTGGGAAGTGCACCCAACTCCAGCTCCTCAAAAACCGTGTTAGGGACCTGGAGCTTGAGCTGGATGAACTTCGGATCATTCGGGAGGCAGAGGGGGTCATAGATAGGAGCTTCAGGGAAGTAGTTACACCAAAGACTGGAGATAGGTGGGTAACTGTAAGAGGGACTGGGAAGAAGCAGTCAGTGCAGGGACCCCCTGCGGTCGTTCCCCTGAGTAACAAGTATACCGTTTTGGATACTTGTGGGGGGGGGACGACTTACCAGGGGTAAGCCATGGGGTACGGGCCTCTGGCACGGAGTCTGTCCCTGTTGCTCAGAAGGGAAGGGGGGAAAGGAGTAGAACATTAGTAATTGGGGACTCAATAGTCAGGGCCACAGATAGGAGATTTTGTGGGAGTGAGAGAGACTCACGTTTGGTATGTTGCCTCCCAGGTGCAAGGGTAAGTGATGTCTCGGATCGTGTTTTCCGGGTCCTTAAGGGGGAGGGGGAGCAGCCCCAAGTCGTAGTCCACATTGGCACTAACGACATAGGTAGGAAAGGGGACAAGGATGTCAGGCAGGCCTTTAGGGAGCTAGGATGGAAGCTCAGAGCGAGAACAAACAGAGTTGTTATCTCTGGGTTGTTGCCCGTGCCACGTGATAGTGAGATGAGGAATAGGGAGAGAGAGCAATTAAACACGTGGCTACAGGGATGGTGCAGGCGGGAGGGATTCAGATTTCTGGATAACTGGGGCTCTTTCTGGGGAAGGTGGGACCTCTATAGACAGGATGGTCTACATCTGAACCTGAGGGGCACCAATATCCTGGGGGGGAGATTTGTTAGTGCTCTTTAGGGGGGTTTAAACTAATTCAGCAGGGGCATGGGAACCTGGATTGTAGTTTTGGGGTACAGGAGATTGAGAGTATAGAGATCAGGAGCACAGATTTGACTTCGCAGGAGGGTGCCAGTGTTCAGGTAGGTGGTTTGAAGTGTGTCTACTTCAATGCCAGGAGTATACGAAATAAGGTAGGGGAACTGGCAGCATGGGTTGGTACCTGGGACTTCGACGTTGTGGCCATTTCAGAGACATGGATAGAGCAGGGACAGGAATGGTTGTTGCAGGTTCCGGGGTTTAGGTGTTTTAGTAAGCTCAGAGAAGGGGGCAAAAGAGGGGGAGGTGTGGCGCTGCTAGTCAAGGACAGTATTACGGTGGCGGAAAGGATGCTAGATGGGGACTCTTCTTCTGAGGTAGTATGGGCTGAGGTTAGAAACAGGAAAGGAGAGGTCACCCTGTTGGGAGTTTTCTATAGGCCACCTAATAGTTCTAGGGATGTAGAGGAAAGGATGGCGAAGATGATTCTGGAAAAGAGCGAAAGTAACAGGGTAGTTGTTATGGGAGACTTTAACTTTCCAAATATTGACTGGAAAAGATATAGTTCGAGTACATTAGATGGGTCGTTCTTTGTACAATGTGTGCAGGAGGGTTTCCTGACACAATATGTTGACAGGCCAACAAGAGGCGAGGCCACATTGGATTTGGTTTTGGGTAATGAACCAGGCCAGGTGTTAGATCTGGAGGTAGGTGAGCACTTTGGAAACAGTGACCACAATTCGGTGACCTTTACGTTAGTGATGGAAAGGGATAAGTATACCCCGCAGGGCAAGAGTTATAGCTGGGGGAAGGGCAATTATGATGCCATTAGACATGACTTAGGATGTGTTGGTTGGAGAAGTAGGCTGCAAGGGTTGGGCACACTGGATATGTGGAGCTTGTTCAAGGAACAGCTATTGCATGTTCTTGATAAGTACGTACCAGTCAGGCAGGGAGGAAGGGGTTGAGCGAGGGAACCGTGGTTTACCAAAGAAGTGGAATCTCTTGTTAAGAGGAAGAAGGAGGCCTATGTGAAGATGAGGCATGAAGTTTCAGTTGGGGCGCTTGATAGTTACAAGGAAGCGAGGAAGGATCTAAAGAGAGAGCTGAGACGAGCAAGGAGGGGACATGAGAAGTCTTTGGCAGGTAGGATCAAGGAAAACCCAAAAGCTTTCTATAGGTATGTCAGGAATAAAAGAATGACTAGGGTAAGAGTAGGGCCAGTCAAGGACAGTGGTGGGAAGTTGTGTGTGGAGGCTGAGGAGATAAGCGAGATACTAAATGAATACTTTTCATCAGTATTCATTCAAGAAAAAGATAATATTGTGGAGGAGAATGCTGAGACCCAGGCTATTAGAATAGATGGCATTGAGGTGCGTAGGGAAGAAGTGTTGGCAATTCTGGACAAGGTGAAAATAGATAAGTCCCCGGGGCCGGATGGGATTTATCCTAGGATTCTCTGGGAAGCCAGGGAAGAGATTGCTGAGCCTTTGGCTTTGATTTTTAGGTCATCATTGGCTACAGGAATAGTGCCAGAGGACTGGAGGATAGCAAATGTGGTCCCTTTGTTCAAGAAGGGGAGTAGAGATAACCCCGGTAACTATAGGCCGGTGAGCCTAACGTCTGTGGTGGGTAAGGTCTTGGAGAGGATTATAAAAGATACGATTTATAATAATCTAGATAGGAATAATATGATTAGGGATAGTCAGCATGGTTTTGTGAAGGGTAGGTCATGCCTCACAAACCTTATCGAGTTCTTTGAGAAGGTAACTGAACAGGTAGACGAGGGTAGAGCAGTTGATGTGGTGTATATGGATTTCAGTAAAGCGTTTGATAAGGTTCCCCACGGTCGGCTATTGCAGAAAATACGGAGGCTGGGGATTGAGGGTGATTTAGAGATGTGGATCAGAAATTGGCTAGTTGAAAGAAGACAGAGAGTGGTAGTTGATGGGAAATGTTCAGAATGGAGTTCAGTTACGAGTGGCGTACCACAAGGATCTGTTCTGGGGCCGTTGCTGTTTGTCATTTTTATAAATGACCTAGAGGAGGGCGCAGAAGGATGGGTGAGTAAATTTGCAGACGACACTAAAGTCGGTGGAGTTGTAGACAGTGCGGAAGGATGTTGCAGGTTATAGAGGGACATAGATAAGCTGCAGAGCTGGGCTGAGAGGTGGCAAATGGAGTTTAATATGGAGAAGTGTGAGGTGATTCACTTTGGAAAGAATAGCAGGAATGCGGAATATTTGGCTAATGGTAAAATTCTTGGTAGTGTGGATGAGCAGAGGGATCTCGGTGTCCATGTACATAGATCCCTGAAAGTTGCCACCCAGGTTGATAGGGTTGTGAAGAAGGCCTATGGTGTGTTGGCCTTTATTGGTAGAGGGATTGAGTTCCGGAGCCATGAGGTCATGTTGCAGTTGTACAAAACTCTAGTACGGCCGCATTTGGAGTATTGCGTACAGTTCTGGTCGCCTCATTATAGGAAGGACGTGGAAGCTTTGGAACGGGTGCAGAGGAGATTTACCAGGATGTTGCCTGGTATGGAGGGAAAATCTTATGAGGAAAGGCTGATGGACTTGAGGTTGTTTTCGTTAGAGAGAAGAAGGTTAAGAGGTGACTTAATAGAGGCATACAAAATGATCAGAGGGTTAGATAGGGTGGACAGCGAGAGCCTTCTCCCGCGGATGGAGGTGGCTAGCACGAGGGGACATAGCCTTAAATTGAGGGGTAATAGATATAGGACAGAGGTCAGAAGTGGGTTTTTTACGCAAAGAGTGGTGAGGCCGTGGAATGCCCTACCTGCAACAGTAGTGAACTCGCCAACATTGGGGCATTTAAAAATTTATTGGATAAGCATATGGATGATAAGGGCATAGTGTAGGTTAGATGGCCTTTAGTTTTTTTTTCCATGTCGGTGCAACATCGAGGGCCGAAGGGCCTGTACTGCGCTGTATCGTTCTATGTTCTATGTAGTGTCCGAGGCCCAACCGTCTTCAGTTGCTTCATGAATGACCTTCATCAAGTGACAAGTTACATTCACGCCACTCAAGTGCCAGGCAATGACCATCTCCAACAAGAGTGAATCTAACTATGGTGGCTCAAGACAGGCACTGGAGTCTTCCAGTAGTGAACGAGGGGGTTTATTGATGAAAGGCAAAGGCAGTTAAGTAACAAGTACAGAACTCAATATAAGATACTTTACCACTTTGGTTCAGGGCTCCACACTACCCTGGATCTGCTTCCAGGGCTCCGCGCAAACTCTCGATTGGCTGGGGTTCACGTCCTCCTGCGCGATTGGCCCCTGAGTCGGTCATGTGGGCCATTGACGGCTGGTTCGTGATACGGAGCACGGGTTCAATTCCTATACTGGCTGAGGTTATTAATAAAGGCCCCGTCTTCTCAACCTTGCCCCTCGTCTGAGGTGTGGTGGCCCTCGGGTTAAATCACCACCAGTCAGCTCTTTCGCAAAGGGAGGAGCGTCTTACGGTCCTCTGGGACTGTGGCGACATTTACATTTATTTTACATTTACCACACTACCCATTGTCCCTTGATATTCAATGGCATTACCACATTAGTTAGATGTTGGTTCAGCCGGGTATTGTGTACAGTTCTGGAATCCACATTACATGAGGGATGTGATAGCCCTGGAAAGGGAGCAGAGGAGATTTACCTGGATGTTGGCTGGACTGGAAAAGTTTAGTTATGAAGAGAGATTGGATAGATTTGGATTGTTTTCCTTGGAGCAGAGGAGACTGAGGGGGGACATGATTGAGATGTAGAAAATTATGTGGGGCACAGATAGAGTAGAGAGTAAAAAAATGTTCCCCTTGGTGGAGGGGTCAATGACCAGGGGGCATAGATTTAAGGTAAGGGGCAGGAGGTTTAGATGGGGGGGGGGGGTGTGAAGAAAAACCTTTTTACCCAGAGGGTGGTGGGAGTCTGGAACTTGCTGCCTGAAAGGAGGCAGAGACCCTCACAACATTTAAGAAGTACGTAGATGTGCAACTGCAACGCCAGAGTATACAGGCTATGGACCAAGTGCTAGAAAATGGGATTAGAATGGTTAGGTGGTTGTTTTTGACCAGTGCAGATACGATGTGCCGAAGGGCCTTTTCTGTGCTTGTATGATTCTATGACTCTACGACCATCGCTGAATCCCCCACTTTCAACATCCAGGGGGTTACCATTGACCAGAAACTAAACTGGACTAGCTGTATAAATACTGTGGCTTTCACAGCAGGTCAGAGGCTGGGAATCCTGCAGCAGGTAATTCACTTCCTGCGTCCACAAAGCCTGTCCACCATCTACAAAGCACAAGTCAGGTGTAACGGAATACTCTCCACTTGCCTGGACGAATGCAGCTCCAACAACACTCAAGAAGCTTTGATTAGCACCGTATCCATAATCATTCAGCCTCTCCACCAGCCACACACAATAAATATCAATCAATCAAACAATTTGGGCAGCACGGTAGCATTGTGGATAGCACAATCGCTTCACAGCTCCAGGGTCCCAGGTTCGATTCTGGCTTGGGTCACTGTCTGTGCGGAGTCTACACATCCTCCCCGTGTGTGCGTGGGTTTCCTCCCACAGTCCAAAGATGTGCAGGTTAGGTGGATTGGCCATGATAAATTTCCCTTAGTGTCCAAAATTGCCCTTAGTGTTGGGTGGGGTTACTGGGTTATGGGGATAGGGTGGGGGTGTTAACCTTGGGTAGGGTGCTCTTTCCAAGAGCCGGTGCAGATTCGATGGGCCGAATGGCCTCCTTCTGCACTGTAAATTCTATGTAAAGTAGCAACCGTGTGTACTGTCTCAAGATGCGCTACATGGACTCACTAAGACTCCTTCGACAGCACCTTCCAAACCCACAACCAATACCATCCAGAAGGACAAGAGCAGCAGGTATCTACACCACATTGTCTGCAGCGGTTCAAGATGGAAGCTCACCACCACCTTCTCAAGGGGCAATGGCGGAGGGCAATAAATGCTGGCCTAGCCAGCAATGCCCATATCCTATCTCACTAACCTTCTCTCCCGTGCCCTCTGTCTCTACCTACAGTCCCTCTTTCTGTGTCTCCCTCATTCTCCCTCCCTTTCCCTTGTGCTCATTCTTTCTCTCTACCCAATCCTCCCTCCCTTTGTCTCTCTCTCTCACTCTCCTAAACTCCCTTCTGCGCAAGACTCCCTCACTATCCTCCATGCTCACTCTCTCACACTCCCCTGACCCCTTTATCTCTCATGTACACACGCACACTCTCTCTCTTTACGTCTCCCTTTCTCTCTGACAGGCTCTACCTCGATCTCACAAATCTCTCTCTCTTCCCCCAGGGTCTGACATCTGCCCGTGCAGCTGAGGTTCTGGCTCTGGAGGGGCCCAACGCACTGACCCCACCTCCAACCACTCCAGAATGGGTCAAATTCTGCCGCCAATTATTTGGCGGATTCTCAATTTTGCTGTGGATTGGGGCTCTTCTCTGCTTCCTTGCCTACAGTATCCAGGCAGTAATGGAGGAAGAACCATCGAATGATAATGTGAGTCCATGCGAGTGCGATAATATTTACAGGGGGGCTTTCATGTCATGATCACTATTTGATAAATGTTCACACACAATTAGTCCACCTTCTCGCAAAGGTAGGGGAGTCTCAAGCTACAGGGCATAGGTTTAAGGTGAGAGGGGAGAGATCCAAATGGATCCAAAGGGGCAGTTTTTCCACACAGAGGGGCAGCAGGGTAGCATGGTGGTTAGCATAAATGCTTCACAGCTCCAGGGTCCCAGGTTCGATTCCCGGCTGGGTCACTGTCTGTGTGGAGTCTGCACGTCCTCCCCCTGTGTGCGTGGGTTTCCTCCGGGTGCTCCGGTTTCTTCCCACAGTCCAAAGATGTGCGGGTTAGGTGGATTGGCCATGCTAAATTGCCCGTAGTGTCCTAATAAATGTAAGGTTAAGGGGGGGGTTGTTGGGTTACGGGTATAGGGTGGATACGTGGGTTTGAGTAGGGTGATCATGGCTCGGCACAACATTGAGGGTCGAAGGGCCTGTTCTGTGCTGTACTGTTCTATGTTCTATGTTCTACATACAGGGTGGTGAGTGTCTGGAACTGAGGCAGGTACAAATTTGGTCTTTTAAACAGCATTTTGACATATGGGTAAAGAAGGGTGTCGAGGGATATGGGCCACATGCGGGTAATTGGGATTAGCTTAGTGGTAAAAACTGGGCGGCATGGACAGATTGGGCCGAAGGGCCTGTTCCATGCTGTAAACTTCGATGACTCTAATTAAATCTCGCTCATTACTCATCACAAAATCAAATATTGCTTGTTCCCTTGTTGAATCCAGGACGTATTGATGTGGGAAATTATCCCTGACACTCCAGAAATTTACTTCCTTTCCGACAGATGCACCGACTCTTGGAAAGAGCACCCCACTTAAGCCCACACATCCCCTTAACCCAGTAACCCCACCTAACCCAAGGGCAATTTATCATGGCCAATCCACCTAACCTGCACATCTTTGGACTGTGGGAGGAAACCGGAGCACCCGGAGGAAACCCACGCAGACACGGGGAGAACATGCAGACTCCACACAGACAGTGACCCAGCCGGGAATCAAACCTGGGACCCTGGAGCTGTGAAGCAACTGTGCTAACCATTGTGCTACCGTGCCATCCATACGTGGTCTCGTACGACCCGTCTCATACGACGCACCTACTTGTGTCTTACCCTCACAACCCAAAGATGTGCAGGGTAGGTGGATTGTCCACACTAAATTGCCCCTAAATTGAAAAAAAAATGAATTGGACGCTTGAAATTTATAAAAAGAAAAGAAATAGGACTTTGCCTTTGCAGCACACTTGCCACATTTCTCCATTTATACAATCTGCCACTTCTGAGCTGCTTAGGGAGTCTTTACACGACACCTATTACAGTTTTAGATCCTCGGTTCCATCCACATGGTCTCCAATGAATGCTTTCCCCTCATTATATTATATCCTCCCTCACCAATGAATTGAATCTGTTTCCAATCAGTAACCCTATTCTCCAGCACCTCCCTGCCATTTACCCTGTCCATTCTGTAAACCTTATAACCTGGTATATTAAGTTCCCAGTCCTGACCATCTGGTAGCCATGCCTCAGTAACGGCTATTATAATCTCCAATTTGACTTTGTGCCTGCAGCTAGTTAATGTATTTTTGACATTCTGTACAGTTAAATATAGAACTCTTACGTGGGCCGTACACTCTAACCTGTCCCTCCGCATTGATACTTTATTCACCTGTTTATTATTTCTCTCTGCTGGTTTAATCAATATACTTCTGATAGCTTGCCATTACCCGCCGTAACTGAGGTAGGATTCCTGACTCTTTCTATACTCTCTCTCTCTGACTTATTTTTGAAACTGTATTTACTTCCCCCGAGGCCTCCCCCCAATTACTAGATTAAAGTCCTTGAGACCACCCTATTTACCTTTCCACGAGGACAATGATCCCAGACCGTTCCAGCAAAATGGAACCCCTCCTTCCTACGCCAACCAATTTAGAGGGAGATCCCGGAAGTCTGTTAATGTTCACAGGGGGTCCCAGATCTGTGTTAATATTTCCATGGGGGCTCCAGAGGGTGTTAGTATTTAGAGTCGATCGCAGGGGCGGTGTTAATATTTATAGGGGGGCTCCGGGACAGAGTTCATATTTACAGGGGGCTCCGGCAGAGTGTTCATATTTACAGGGGGTCTCAGGGAGTGTGTTAATATTTACAGGGGGTCTCAGGGAGTGTGTTAATATTTACAGGGGGACTCTGAGAGTGTTAATATTTACAGGGGGTCTCAGGGAGTGTGTTAATATTTACAGGGGGTCTCTGGGAGTGTGTTAATATTTACAGGGGGTCTCTGGGAGTGTGTTAATATTTACAGGGGGTCTCAGGGAGTGTGTTAATATTTACAGGGGGCTCTCGGAGAGTGTTAATATTTGCAGGGTGTCTCCGGGAGAGTGTTAATATTTACAGGGGGTCTCAGGGAGAGTGTTAATATTTACAGGGGGTCTCTGGGAGTGTGTTAATATTTACAGGGGGTCTCTGGGAGAGTGTTAATATTTACAGGGGGTCTCCGGAGAGTGTTAATATTTACAGGGGGTCTCTGGGAGAGTGTTAATATTTACAGGGGGTCTCCGGAGAGTGTTAATATTCACAGGGGGTCTCTGGGAGTGTGTTAATATTTACAGGGGGTCTCTGGGAGAGTGTTAATATTTACAGGGGGTCTCTGGGAGTGGGTTAATATTTACAGGGGGACTCTGAGAGTGTTAATATTTACAGGGGGTCTCCGGAGAGTGTTAATATTTACAGGGGGTCTCCGGAGAGTGTTAATATTTACAGGGGGTCTCTGGGAGTGGGTTAATATTTACAGGGGGTCTCTGGGAGTGGGTTAATATTTACAGGGGGACTCTGGGAGTGGGTTAATATTTACAGGGGGTCTCTGGGAGTGGGTTAATATTTACAGGGGGTCTCTGGGAGTGGGTTAATATTTACAGGGGGACTCTGAGAGTGTTAATATTTACAGGGGGTCTCTGGGAGTGGGTTAATATTTACAGGGGGTCTCTGGGAGTGGGTTAATATTTACAGGGGGTCTCTGGGAGTGGGTTAATATTTACAGGGGGACTCTGAGAGTGTTAATATTTACAGGGTGTGGTAGTCACCACTGTTGTATTATATTGTATATATGGGTTTTACGGTAAGGCCCCTGTACTACAGGTACGGGGGTAGATCCCTGCCTGCTGGCTCCCCCCCAGTAGGCGGAGTATAAATGTGTGTGTGCTCCGAACAACAGCCATTTTGTCAGCTGCTGTAGGAGGCCACACATCTCTGTGTAATAAAGCCTCGATTACATTTTACTCTCGTCTCGTCGTAATTGATAGTGCATCACAGGGGGGCTCTGGGAGTGTGTTAATATTTACAGGGGGTCTCCAGGAGAGTGTTAATATTTATAGGGGATCTCTAGGAGTGTGTTAATATTTACAGGGGGTCTCCGGGAGAGTGTTAATATTTATAGGGGATCTCTAGGAGTGTGTTAATATTTACAGGGGGTCTCTGGGAGAGTGTTAATATTTACAGGGGGTCTCTGGGAGAGTGTTAATATTTACAGGGGGGCTCTGGGAGTGTGTTAATATTTACAGGGGGTCTCTGGGAGAGTGTTAATATTTACAGGGGGTCTCCGGGAGAGTGTTAATATTTATAGGGGATCTCTAGGAGTGTGTTAATATTTACAGGGGGTCTCCGGGAGAGTGTTAATATTTATAGGGGATCTCTAGGAGTGTGTTAATATTTACAGGGGGTCTCTGGGAGAGTGTTAATATTTACAGGCGGTCTCTGGGAGAGTGTTAACATTTACAGGGGGGCTCTGGGAGTGTGTTAATATTTACAGGGGGGCTCTGGGAGTGTGTTAATATTTACAGGGGGCTCTGGGAGAGTGTTAATATTTACAGGGGGCTCTGGGAGTGTGTTAATATTTATAGGGGGGCTCTGGGAGTGTGTTAATGTTTACAGGGGGCTCTGGGAGTGTGTTAATATTTATAGGGGGTCTCTGGGAGAGTGTTAATATTTATAGGGGGTCTCTAGGAGTGTGTTAATATTTACAGGGGGTCTCCGGGAGAGTGTTAATATTTACAGGGGGTCTCCGGGAGAGTGTTAATATTTACAGGGGGGTCTCCGGGAGAGTGTTAATATTTACAGGGGGTCTCCGGGAGAGTGTTAATATTTACAGGGGGTCTCCGGGAGAGTGTTAATATTTACAGGGGGTCTCTGAGAGAGTGTTGATATTGATTAAACTTTGCGGCCTTTTCTCTCTGCCCTCTGTCTGGATGCAGTTATACCTCGGTATCGTTCTGGCTGCTGTCGTGATGATCACTGGCTGCTTTTCTTATTACCAAGAAGCAAAGAGCTCCCGGATTATGGATTCGTTTAAGAGTATGGTCCCCCAGGTAGGTGCTTGGAGATGAGGAAAGGTGGTGACTCGGCGACTGAGGGTGCAGCAGTAGTGAGGGAGGAAGGGCTCTGTTATGGAGAGAGAGAGCATGGTTTTCAGTGAAGGGACCTCGGGGAAGGGGAGGGGTCCAGATGGAGGTGTTGATGATGGAGAGGGGCTCAGGGAAGGGACATTGGTTCACTGACGAGATGTGGAGGGTATTGGAGAGGAGGAGGCGATTATGTGAGGGGAATAGGGAGAGAAAGTGGGTTGAGTGAAGGAGAGAGTTACACTGAAGGAGAGTGGAGGTGAAGGTGAGTGAGGGGTTTCACTGATGGGGGCAGCGGGTGACGAGGTGAAGGGCACAGGAACACGCCGATCCGGAAGCGCTCCTCTCAGATTCCCACTCTCGTCTCCATATATTAACCTCACCATAACCCTCCCTCCTCTCTCGAACCCCTCTCACCCCACCCTCTCTCTACCACTTTCTCCTCCCTTTATCCCCTCCCCCTCTTCCCTCCCTCTCCCTCCATGCCACTCTCCTCTTCCACGCATCCCCTCTCCCCTATCTCTCTGCCCCATCATTCTCTCTACCTCTCGTCCCTCTCTCTCTCTTCCCCTCTTTCTTCTCCCCCCCCCCCCCCCACCCCCTTTCTCTCTCTCTGTTTCTCCTCATAAAACACAATCATAGAATCCCTACAGTGCAGAGGAGGCCGTTTGGCCCATCCGTCAGCATCAGCCTTCTAAAGGAGTACCCGCCACCTAGGCCCACGCCCCCTTTCCTCGTAACCCCACCTAGGGGCAATTGGTCATGGTCAACCAACCTAACCTACATATCTTAATACTGTTTGACTAACTGGAGGCCGGTGTCCAGCGACATACCACAGGGATCAGTGATGTGTCCCTTTTTGTTTTCCATTTATATATAAATGACATAGACGAGAACATGGGGTAATAATCAGTAAGTTTGCAGAGGACACCAAGATTGGCAGGGTGATTAAGAATGAAGAAGAGGGTGGTAGGTTACAGGAAGATGTAGATGGATTGGTCAGATGGGCAGAGCAGTGGCAGATGGTATTTCCCCCTGATAATTGCAAGGTGTTGCACTTTGGAAGAAGAAACAGGACAAGGGAGGATGTAACCAAAAAAAAAAGACTGTGTGGTGCGTTGGTGAGGTAAGCTTGTCTTTCCTTTTCCCCTCTCTCTCCACCCTTCTACCACCTCTAACCTGCGGGGAGTGTGAAAATCAGGTAAGCTTTTTTTTTTCTCTCTGTAATTGTCAAGTGGATAAATGGAAGGGATGGCAGGGAAGGCAGTGCAATGTTCCTCCTGCAGGATGTTTGAGGTGAGGGACACCGTCAGTGTCCCTGCTGAGTTCACCCGCGGGAAGTGCACCCATCTCCAGCTCCTCAAAGACTGTGTTAGGGAACTGGAGCTGGAGCTGGATGAACTGAGGATCATTCTGGAGGCAGAGTCGGTTCTAGATAGAAGCTACAGGGATGTAATTACTCCTACGAATGAAGGAGCTGGATGCCGTTTCAAAGGAGGGGGAAGAAGCAGTCAGTGCAGGGATCCCCTGCGGTTGTTCCCCTCAATAACAGGAATACCGGGGGGTGGGGGGGGGGGGAGTGACCTACCAGAGGTAAGCCATGGTGACCATGTCTCTGGCACTGAGTCTGTCCCTGTGGCTCAGAAGGGATGGGGGGAGAATAGGAGAGCATTAGTTATTGGAGACTCTATAGTTAGAGGTACAGATAGACGGTTCTGTGGCAACAATAGAGGCTCACGGTTGGTATGTTGCCTCCCGTGTGCCAAGGTCCGTGTCATCTCTGATCGTGTTTTCAGGATCCTTGAGGGGGAGCAGCCACAAGTCGTGGTACACATAGGTACCAACGATACAGGTAGGAAAAGGGACGGGGATGTAAAACAGGAATTCAGGGAGCTAGGATGGAAGCTGAGAGCCAGGACAGACCGTGTTGTCATCTCTGGTTTGCTGCCAGTGCCAAGTGCTAGCGAGGTGAGGAACAGGGAGAGAGTGCAGTTAAACATGTGGCCACAGGGATTGTGTGGGAGGGAGGGTTTCAGTTACTTGGGATAATTGGAGCACACTCTGGAGAAGGTGGGACCTGTACAAACAGGACGGTTTGCACCTGAACCAGAGGGGCACCAATATCCTGGGAGGGAAATTTGCTACAGCTCTTCGGGGGGGTTTAAACTAATTTAGCAGGGGTTGGGAAATTGATTTGTAGTCCAGGAGATAGCATTCCTGGAGTTCAGAAAGTTGAGGGTAGTGCAGGACTGAGGAAGGTACCAAGGTCGCAAGAATGGACCTGCTGGCGTGAAGTTGGTTTGAAGTGTGTCTACTTTTCAATGCGAGGAGCATCAGGAATAAGGTGAGCTTGAAACATGGATTGGTACCTGGGAATACAATGTTGTGGTCATTACGGAGACGTGGATAGGGCAGATATGGTTGTTGGAGGTTCCGGGCTTTCGATGTTTCAGTAAGATTAGGGAAGTAGCATTGTTAATCAAGGATAGTATAATGGCTGCAGAAAGGCAGTTTGAGGAGGATCTGTCTACTGAGGTGGTGTGGGCTGAAGTTAGAAATAGGAAAGGAGCGGTCACTTTGTTCAGAGTTTTCTATAGGCCCCCAAACAGTAACAGAGATGTGGAGGAAAAATTGCAATGCAGATTTTGGATAGGTACGGTAGTCACAGGTGTCATGGGTGACTTAAACTTTCCAAATATTGATTGGAACCACTATAATTCGAATAGTTTGGATGGGGCTGTTTTTCTCCAGTGTGTGCAGGAGGGTTTCCTCACACAATATGTGGCTAGACCGACAAGAGGTGGGGCCACATTGGATTTAGTACTGGGTAATGAACCGGGCCAAGT
This sequence comes from Scyliorhinus canicula, assembly GCF_902713615.1. Lineage (NCBI taxonomy): Eukaryota > Metazoa > Chordata > Chondrichthyes > Carcharhiniformes > Scyliorhinidae > Scyliorhinus > Scyliorhinus canicula. The sequence continues at coordinate 198,878,923 of NC_052151.1, forward strand.
GTTAGATTTGGTTGTGGGAGAGCACTTTGGAGATAGTGACCACAATTCGGTGACTTTCACTATAACAATGGAGAGGGATAGGAACATACGGCAGGGCAAGGTTTATAACTGGGGGAAGGGTAATTACGATGCGATTAGGCAAGAATTGGGGAACATAAGATGGAAACATGAACTGTCAGGGATAGACACAATTGAGATGTAGAGCTTGTTCAAGGAGCAAATACTGCGTGTCCTTGATATGTATGTCCCTGTCAGGCAGGGAGGAAATGGTCGAGTGAAGGAACCATGGTTTACAAAAGAGGTTGAATGGCTTGTCAAGAGGAAGAAGGGGGCTTATGTAAGGATGAGAAAAGAAGGTTCATTTAGGGCACTTGAGGGATACAAGATAGCTAGGAAGGAGCTCAAGAAAGGGCTTAGGAGAGCTAGGAGGGGGCATGAGAAGTCCTTGGCGGGTAGGATCAAGGAAACCCCCAAGGCTTTTTACACTTATGTGAGGAATAAAAGAATGACCAAGGTGAAGTTAGGGCCGGTCAAGGGCAGTAGTGGGAACCTGTGTATGGAGTCTGAAGATATAGGAGAGGCCCGAAATGAATACTTTTCTTCAGTGTTCAAAAAGGAGGTGCCATGTTGTTGAGGATGAGAGTGTGATACAGGCTGGTAGGCTGGAAGAGGTAGATATTCAGAAGGAAGATGTGTTAGAAATTTGAGAAGCCTGAGGATAGATAAGTCCCCTGGGCCTGATGGGATATATCCTAGGATACTTTGGGAGACGAGGGATGAGATTGCTGAGCCTTTGGCTTTGATCTTTATGTCCTCACTGTCTACAGGAATAGTGCCAGAAGACTGGAGAGGGGCAAATGTTGTCCCCTTGTTCAAGAAAGGGAATAGGTATAACCCTGGAAATTATAGGCCAGTTAGTCTCACTTCGGTCATAGGTAAATTATTGGAAAGGGTACTGAGGGATAGGATTTATGATCATTTGGAAAGATACAGCTTAATCCAGAATAGTCAGCACGGATTTGTGAGGGGTAAGTCTTGCCTCACAAGTTTGATTGTATTCTTTGAGGAGATAACTAAGTACATAGATGAAGGTAGAGCAGTTGATGGCGTATACATGGATTTAGTAAGGTGTTTGATAAGGTGCCGCATGGTTGGCTCATGCAGAAAGTAAGGAGGCATGGCATAGAGGGAAATTTGGCCGATTGGATCAATAACTGGCTATCACATAGAAGACAGAGGGTGGTGGTAGATGGTAAATTTTCATCCTGGAGCCCAGTCACCAGCGGAGTACCACAGGGATCAGTGCTGGGTCCTCTGCTATTTGTGATTTTTATCAATGACTTGGATGATGGAGTTGAAGGTTGGGTTAGTAAATTTGCTGATGACACCAAGATTGGTGGAGTAGTGGATAATGTGGAGGGTTGTTGTAGGCTGCAAAGAGACATTGATAGGATGCAGAGCTGGGCTGAAAAGTGGCAGATGGAGTTTAACCCTGATAAGTGTGGGGTGATTCAATTTGGTAGGACAAATTTGAATGCGGATTACAGGGTTAACGGTAGGGTTCTGAAGAATGTGGAGGAGCAGAGAGATCTCGGAGTTCATGTCCATAGATCTTTGAAAGTTGCCACCCAAGTGGATAGAGCTGTGAAGAAAGCCTGTAGTGTGTTAGCATTTATTAACACGGGGATTGAGTTTAAAAGCCGTGAAGTTAAGCTGCAACTGTACAAGACCTTGGTTAGACCACATTTAAAGTATTGTGTGCAGTTCTAGTCACCTCACTATAGGAAGGATGTGAAATCATTGGAAAGGATGTAAAGGAAATTTACCAGGATGCTGCCTGGATTGGAGGGTAGGTCTTATGAGGAAAGGTTGAAGGAGCTAGGGCTTTTCTCATTGGAGCGAAGGAGGATGAGAGGTGACTTAATTGAGGTGTATATGATGATGAGAGGGATAGATAGAGTGGACTTTCAGAGACTTTTCCTCAGGTCGATGTAGTTGTTTCAAGGGGGCATAACTATAAGGTTCATGGTGGGAGATATAGGAGGGATGTCAGAGAGTGGTTCGGGCATTGAACGCACTCCCAACTATGGTAGTGGAGTCAGACACTTTAGGAACTTTCAAGCGGTTATTGGATATGGAGTGCACTAGAATGATTGGGAATAGGTTGATTTGATCTTCGTTTCAGACTAGTTTGGCACAACATCGTGGGCCGAAGTGCCTGTCCTGTGCTGTACAGTTCTATGTTCTATGTGATGAATGGCAGGACACTAGGAAGCTCTGAGAAACAGAGGGATCCTGGGGTGCTTGTTTACAGATCCCTGAAGGTGGCAAAACAGGTGAATCGGGTAGTTAAGAAGGAATGTGGGTCACTTGCCTTCGTCAGTCATGGCATAGAATATAGGAACAAGGACATTATAATGGAGCTGTACAGAACATTGGTTAGGCCACAGTTGGAGTACTGTGTTATGGGCCAGGGTTTAGAGAACCCCAAAGTGAATCATGGAGTTCACCTGACCCACAACGTTTAATAGGCTGTGGTTTGGGGAGCACACGGGCCTACATTACAGGTGCGATGCACCAGAGATCTACAGTACTTTTAAATTAAAACAATGTTTATTTATGAAACCAGTTAACACTTTATAAACCCACAGTAAACATCTTAACAACTATCAACACCAATCCTCCCCACAGATACAATATTCTATCAGTAACCCTTAATCTTTCCTTGCTACATCCATAAGACCAAATACCCTTTTTAACACCGAGATCAGGTTTAAATTCACTACTGAGAGCAGTTACATAGAACAGTACAGCACAGAACAGGCCCTTCAGCCCTCAATGTTGTGCCGAGCCATGATCACCCTACTCAAACCCACGTATCCACCCTATACCCATAACCCAACAACCCCCCCCTTAACCTTACTTTTATTAGGACACTACGGGCAATTTAGCATGGCCAATCCACCTAACCCGCACATCTTTGGACTGTGGGAGGAAACCGGAGCACCCGGAGGAAACCCACGCACACAGGGGGAGGACGTGCAGACTCCACACAGACAGTGACCCAGCCGGGAATCGAACCTGGGACCCTGGAGCTGTGAAGCATTTATGCTAACCACCATGCTACCCTGCTGCCCCAAGAAAATTATCACTGTTAAATTAGCAAGTGATCTGAAGACATTCTTTTCATACAGAAATAAATCAGAATCACACCTTGTCTTGCTGGAGGCAGCTCCAAGTCTAAAACGAAACGAAATCACACCCTGTAGCTGCCAGCCCAAAGTGAAAGTAAAAGCAGACAGACAGCCCAGCTCCACCCACACTCTGACATCACTGCAGCTACTTGATAAACACCCATTTCGTAAAAGTACATCCGCTACAGCTATTTTTATAAACACCCATTTCTTAAACACCCATTTCTTAAAGGTACTCTCACATGACAGCGTGCAGTTCTGGTCACCTCACTATAGGAAAGAGGTGAATTGACTGGAGGGGGTGCAGTGAAGATTCGCCAGGATGTTGCCTGTGATGGAGCGCCTGAGCTATAAGGAGAGACTGGATAGGCTGGGATTAATTTCATTGCAGCAGAGAAGTTTGAGGGGGGGTATGATTGAGGGGTTTGCAACGGGTAAATAGGAAGCAGCTATTCCCCTTGGTTGAGGGGTCAGTCACAAAGGGGCATAGATTTAGGTGAGGGGCAGGTGATTCCAAGGGGATTTGGGAAAAACAAGTTTTGCTCAGAGGGTGATGAGAATTGGAGAATCCAGAATGCACGGCCTGAGAAGGTAGTGGAGGCTGGAAACCTCACAACCTGGGCAGCACGGTAGCACAGTGGTTAACACAGTTGCTTCACAGATCCAGGGTCCCAGGTTTGATTCCCCGCTGGGTCACTATCTGTGTGGAGTCTGCACGTTCTCCCCATGTTTGCGTGGGTTTCCTTCGGGTGCTGTGGTTTCCTCCCACAGTCCAAAGACGTGCAGGTTAGCTGGATTGGCCATGATAAATTGCCCTTCGAGTCCAGAAAGGTCAGGTGGGGGTGGGTTACGGGGATAGTGTGGAGCTGTGGGCTTAAGAAGGGAGCTCTTTCCAAGGGCCGGTGCACTCGATGGGTCGAATGGCCTCCTTCTGCACTGTAAATTCTATGATATGATATGATAACCTTTAAAAGGCACTTTGATGAGCACGTGAAACACACAAGAAACTATCAAGGATATGGGATACGCACTGGTAAATGGATTAGTGCGAGATTAGGGCCAGTTATTGTCAGTGCAGACTCAGTAGGACGAAGGGTCTTTTCTGCACCATGCGATATGACTATATGACTCTCTCACATATCTCTCTCTCTCTCCCTTAACTCTTTCCCCACCTCTGTCGCTCCCAATTTCTCTACTCCCCAACAAAATTCTCTCCCCCTCCGTCTTTCACCTATCACTCTCTCCCCATCTCTCTCTCTCTTCCCTATCTCTCTCTCTCCCCTATCTCTCTCTCCCCACCTCTCTCTCTCCCCATCTCTCTCTCCCCCCTATCTCTCTCTCCCCCATCTCTCTCTCTCCCCCCCATCTCTCTCTCACTATCTCTCTCTCCCTCCTCTCCCTCCCGTATTTCTCTCTCCTATCTTTCTCACTTTCTCTATCCTTATTCTCTCTCTCAACCCTATTTGTCTCTCTATTGACCCCACCCCCCATCTCTCTCTCTCTCTTTCCCCTATCTCTCTACCTGCATCCTGTCCACAGCAAGCCCTGGTGATTCGCGAAGGAGAGAAATTTCAAATTAATGCCGAGCAAGTTGTGACTGGGGACCTGGTGGAGGTGAAAGGTGGAGACCGCATTCCTGCTGACCTCCGCATCATCTCATCCCATGGCTGCAAGGTGAGACAGAAAGAGTGACAGTACCAGAGAGAGCACCAGAGAGAGCGCCAGAAGGGTGGGGAGGGCGGGGGAGATGGGGAGGTCGGGGGAGATGGAGGGAGGGGGAGATTGGAGATGGGGGGAGGGCGGGGGAGATGGGTGGTCGAGGGAGATGTGGAGGGTGGGAGGAGAAGAGGGAGGACGGGGAGAAGGGGGAGAAGGGGGAGGGGGTGGGTGGGGGGGACGGCAGGGGAGATGTGGAGGGCGGGGGACAGAGGGGCGGTCGGGGGAGAGGGGGAGGGCGGGTGAAATGGCGGAGGGCAGGGAAGATGGGGAGGGCAGGGGGAGACGGAGGGAGGGCGGGGGAGATGGGTGGGCGGGAGAGGGCGGGGCAGACGGAGGGAGGGCGGGGGAGACGGAGGGAGGGTGGGGGAGATGGGGTGGGCGGGAGAGGGCGGGGGGAGACGGAGGGAGGGCGGGGGGAGACGGAGGGAGGGCGGGGGAGATGGAGGGAGGGTGGGAGGAGACGGCAAGGGCGGGGGGAGGGCGGGGGACACGGAGGGTGGGCGGGGGAGATGGAGGGAGGGCGGGGGAGATGGAGGGAGGGTGGGAGGAGACGGCAAGGGCGCGGGGAGACGGGGGGAGGGCGGGGGAGACATAGGGAGGGCGGGGGAGATGGGGTGGGCGGAGAGGGCGGGGGCAGACGGAGGGAGGGCGGGGGGGGAGACGGAGGGAGGGCGGGGGAGATGGGGTGGACGGGAGAGGGCGGGGGCAGACGGAGGGAGGGCGGGGGGAGAAGGAGGGAGGGTGGGGGAGAAGTGGTGGGCGGGAGAGGGCGGGGGCAGATGGAGGGAGGGCGGGGGGAGACGGAGGGAGGGCGGGGGAGATGGGGTGGGCGGGAGAGGGCGCGGTCAGACGGAGGGAGGGCGGGGAGACGGAGGGAGGGCGGGGGAGATGGGGTGGGCGGGAGAGGGCGGGGTCAGACGGAGGGAGGGCGGGGAGACGGAGGGAGGGCGGGGGAGATGGGGTGGGTGGGAGAGGGCGGGGCAGACGGAGGGAGGGCGGGGGGAGACGGAGGGGAGGGGCGGGGGAGATGGAGAGGGCGGGGGAGACGGAGGGAGGGCCCGGGGAGACGGGGGAGGGCGGTGGAGACGGGGGGAGGGCGGGGGAGACGGAGGGAGAGTGATGGACAGAGGGAGAGAAGCAATGTGCGGTATTCTCCGGTCTCCCTGTTGTTCGCTGGCTGCGAGATTCTCTCTTCCTGCCAATTGTCACTGTGATTTCTCATTGAAACCACCCCAAGCTGCCAGCAGGAAAAGTGAATCGCAATGACTGGAGAATTCTCAGCAATACAAGTGAGACACTGAGAGAGACTGACGCCATGACAGACAGAGACATCTTTTTTATATTTCGTGATTATTCATCCACATTCGTTTTAAATGTGATTTTTAATCTGGAACTGCAATTCGAGAAAACCCTTATAAATATTAACACATTCTCATAGACCTCATTGTAAAGATTAACACACTCCTGGAGAACCCCTGTAAATATTAACATTCTCCCCGAGACCCCCTGTAAATATTAACACTCTCCCAGAGCCCCCTGTAAATATTAACACTCTCCCAGAGCCCCCTGTAAATATTAACATTCTCCCAGAGACCCCCTGTAAATATTAACACACTCCCGGAGTCCCCTGTAAATATTAACACTTTCCCAGAGCCCCCTGTAAATATTAACACTCTCCCAGAGCCCCCTGTAAATATTAACACTCTCCCAGAGCCCCCTGTAAATATTAACACACTCCCAGAGACCCCCTGTAAATATTAACACTCTCCCGGAGACCCCCTGTAAATATTAACACTCTCCCAGAGCCCCCTGTAAATATTAACACTCCCAGAGACCCCCTGTAAATATTAACACACTCCCAGAGACCCCTGTAAATATTAACACACTCCCAGAGACCCCCTGTAAATACTAACATTCTCCCACGACCCCCTGTAAATATTAACACACTCCCAGAGACCCCCTGTAAATACTAACATTCTCCCACGACCCCCTGTAAATATTAACACACTCCCAGAGACCCCCTGTAAATATTAACACACTCCCAGAGACCCCCTGTAAATATTAACACACTCCCGGAGACACCCTGTAAATATTAACACACTCCCGGAGACCCCCTGTAACTATTAACACACTCCCAGAGACCCCCTGTAAATATTAACACACTCCCAGAGCCCCCTGTAAATACGATCACCCTCACAGAGACCCCCTGTAAATATTAACACTCTCCCAGAGCCCCCTGTAAATACGATCACCCTCACAGAGACCCCCTGTTAATATTCACACTCTCCCAGAGACCCCCTGTAAATATTAACACACTCCCAGAGACCCCCTGTAAATACTAACACACTCCCTGAGCCCCCTGTAAATACGAACACACTCCCTGAGCCCCCTGTAAATACGAACACTCTCCCAGAGACCCCCTGTAAATATTAACACACTCCCGGATCCCCTGTAAATATTAACACTGTCCCGGAGCCCCCCTGTAAATATTAACTCTCTCCCGGAGACCCCTGTAAATATTAACACTCTCCCGAGACCCCCTGTAAATATTAACACACTCCCGGAGACCCCCTGTAAGTATTAACACTGTCCCGGAGCCCCCCTGTAAATACTAACACTCTCCCAGAAACCCCCTGTAAATATTAACACACTCCTGGAGTCCCCCTGTAAATATTAACACACTCCCAGAGCCCCCTGTAAATACTAACACTCTCCCAGAGACCCCCTGTAAATACTAACACTCTCCCAGAGACCCCCTGTAAATACTAACACACTCCCAGAGACACCCTGTAAATATTAACACACTCCCGGAGACCCCCTGTAAATATTCACACTCTCCCAGAGACCCCTGAAAATATTAACACTCTCCCAGAGACCCCCTGTAAATATTAACAATCTCCCGGAGACCCCTGAAAATATTAACACACACCCAGATACCTCCAGTAAATATTAACACATTTGTTGACCCGACAGGTTGATAATTCCTCACTCACGGGAGAGTCGGAGCCACAGACTCGATCTCCAGAATTTACCAACGACAATCCATTGGAGACAAGGAATATTGCATTTTTCTCCACAAATTGTGTGGAAGGTAGTATTATTCTGGATTCATTATCCCCGTGTTGTATCTGTCCTGGGAGTGTTTGATGGGGACAGTGTAGAGGGAGTTTTACTCTGTATCTAACCCCGTGCTGTACCTGTCCTGGGAATGTTTGATGGGGACAGTGTAGAGGGAGCTTTACTCTGTATCTAACCCCGTGCTGTACCTGTCCTGGGAGTGTTTGATGGGGACAGTGTAGAGGGAGCTTTACTCTGTATCTAACCCCGTGCTGTACCTGTCCTGGGAGTGTTTGATGGGGACAGTGTAGAGGGAACTTTACTCTGTGTCTAACCCCGTGCTGTACCTGTCCTGGGAATGTTTGATGGGGACAGTGTAGAGGGAGCTTTACTCTGTATCTAACTCCGTGCTGTACCTGTCCAGGAGTGTTTGATGGGGACAGTGTAGAGGGAGCTTTACCTCTGTATCTAACTCCGTGCTGTACCTGTCCTGGGAGTGTTTGATGGGGACAGTGTAGAGGGAGCTTTACTCTGTATCTAACCCAGTGCTGTAACTGTCCTGGGAGTGTTTGATGGGACAGTGTAGAGGGAGCTTTACTCTGTATCTAACCCCGTGCTGTACCTGTCCTGGGAGTGTTTGATGGGGACAGTGTAGAGGGAGCTTTACTCTGTATCTAACCCCGTGCTGCACCTGTCCTGGGAATGTTTGATGGGGGACAGTGTAGAGGGAGCTTACTCTGTATCTAACCCCGTGCTGTACCTGTCCTGGGAATGTTTGATGGGGACAGTGTAGAGGGAGCTTTACTTTGTATCTAACCCCGTGCTGTACCTGTCCTGGGAGTGTTTGATGGGGACAGTGTAGAAGAAGCTTTACTCTGTATCTAACCCCGTGTTGTGTGTCGACAGGGACTGCCCGTGGATTGGTGATCTTCACAGGGGATCGGACTGTCATGGGCCGTATTGCCACCCTGGCTTCGGGGCTGGAGGTGGGACAGACCCCCATCTCCATGGAGATCGAGCATTTCATCCACATCATCACCGGGGGTGGCGGTGTTCCTCGGTGTCTCCTTTTTCGTCCTGTCGTGATCCTCGGCTACAGCTGGCTCGAGGCGGTCATTTTCCTGATTGGTATCATTGTGGCCAATGTCCCTGAGGGTCTCCTCGCCACCGTCACGGTGAGTCACGCTGATGTGATCAATGCAGGAATTTTAGATCTATTGTACACGTTGAAAATCCCTATCCGAAACGCTTGGTGTGTTTCGGATTTTGGAATTATTCGGATGTTGTAATATACGTGCATTGGGAATTGCACATTGCCCGGGAGCCTTGTAGAATTCCCCACTCGTGGTGTTAAGTCAGCCCTCGATGAAAGGGCAGATTTCGGGCAAAGGATGCTCAACCGGTTTAGTAAGCGTTAAACTCCTGGGTGAGAGTGTGTTTGACTGCTGAAATCATGTTTTAAAAGAGTTTTAGGTCTGATGCTCCTGTGACTCTGGGCAGTCCGCGCATGTCACTCCGATGTCCCTATTGCTTTCAGGCCACCAGACATAACTGCAGGCCAATATTTTCACCTTAGATACCCTGGTTGGCCACTGTGTAGACCCTGTGGCAGGGCCTCCGGACACTGAGGGGAGGTGACCGACACAAGCTCCCACAATATGACCGCCTGGCTGTCGGTATGGCGAACGTCTGGACGAATGACCGAAGGGTGGCCAGCAGGGCTCCTTGCTCCTGCCGCTTAACAGCATGAGGCGAAGCTTTGCCAGTGTCCATGCACGCACCTCAGCAACCTTCACCGGTTCAGGTGTAATTGAAGTTTGAGAGTCGCAATCACCTCATCCACCACTGACTCACGGGCAACGCATTCCTGAGGGCGACAGCATGGGCAATTTGGGTTTGCCAGCACTGCCTGAAGGAGTATCCGGATGCCGTGAGAAGGAGCGCCCAATGCTGGGTCCTAGCGCGAGCGATCAGTGGGATTCCCTGTCCTTCCTGGAAGAGGCCCGAGCAGTAACTTGTGATCGTGACAATAGAAAATGTCGCCATAAACCATACTGATGGCACTTGTATCTGACGCGTAACACTCGGCATCCAGACGTGAACTCGAGGGGGCGCTCCGTACCATCATCCCGTGCATGGCCCAGCACCACCCAATGGCATAGGGGGAAGTATCGCATGTCAAAATTAGAGGCTTAGCCAGAACTGCATGGAGGATAGCTGCCTCTTAACAGCAATCCAGCTTTTTCCTGTGAAGTGCTCCAGCGCCATTCCTGGTCCGTTCCTTAATAATACATGGAGCGGAGCTAGCAGAGTGGCCAGGTTGGCATTGAACTTCCCAGAGTAGTAGACTGAGCATAAAAACGACTAGAGCTCAATGGCGTTCTTCTGGGTGGTCCCTTTTACGGATCTTGTCCTCTGCCGGGTACAGACCAGCCCTGTCCACCCTGTAACCGAGATAGTTCACTGCTATGGTGCGGAACACGCTACTGCTCCTCTTCAGCGGGCATCTCCACAGGAAAACCACCGGAGCACTTCCCTGCAGGTTTCCCGTCATCCATAATGAGAACGTCATCCCCCTAGACGCCATCATCGCAGAGCCAGCAACGATATTCTCCATCATCTGCTGAAAAATCACTGGGGCCGATGAAATCCCGAATGGGAGGTGGGCATACTCCAACAACCCCTGTTGATGGTTGCAAACTTTCTGGACTCCAGCTCATGTCCAGCTTCATGAAACAGCATCCTCCAGCTAATCTGGTATCCAATCCTCTACCTGGGCATCAGTAATGGTTCAGACACAAAGCCCTATTCACTGTGAACTTGAAATCGCCGCATGGGTGGACAGTTTCAGGCTTGATTCCGGCACCACAGGCGCGGCCCATTCCACAAACTGAACCGGGTGTATGATCCCCTTTATAAGTGCCCCTTTATCGTGCCCAGACCCCTGGAACAACTCGGGTACTTACCCACATCATATAGATCAGTGGTGCAGACTTGAATGAGGACAAGCAGGAGCTGAAACAAAACTGAAGTAGCTTTTGAAGACACACAATCAGAGTCTCTGATGGGTTTGACAGGAGTTAGGGGCGGGACTAAGTGCCGACGCCGGCGTAAAAACGGAAGTTTTTACTCCGGGGTCGCGTTGTTCCGGGACCCCATTCTGCAGCCCACGGGGGCTAGCACGGCGCTGGAACAGCCCACGCCACTCGCTGCCGATCCCGGCGTGAACCCGCGCCGCGGGCTCCACACATGCGCAGTTGGGCGGCGCCAACTATGCGTGTGGCCTTCTTCCCCGTGCCAGCCCCGATGCCAAATGGCGCAGGGATCCAGGAGCCGGCGTGGAGGAAACGAGGCCCCCCGACAGAGAGGCCGGCGTGCCGATAGGTGGGCCCCGATCGCGGACCAGGCCAGTACGGAGGCCCCCCACTGGGGTCGGACCCCCCCCCCCCCCCCCAAGCTGCCCCCGGACCCTACAATGCCGAGGTCGCGCCGGCTCAGAGGATGTTAGAACGGCGGGTTTTGGTGATGGCTGCTCGGACCCCATGCAGGCCGGAGAATTGGCACGCAGGCCCCTGCCGGCCCGGGCTGGAGAGTCGCGGGCAAACCCCGACCAGCACCGTGCAGACCACGCCCGGCCCCAGTGGCGGTGATTCTCCGCTCTACGGAGAATCACGTCCCGGCATCGGGGCAGCGTGGCGCAATTTGTGCAGCCCGCCGGCGATTCTCCAACCCGGCCGGAGGTAAGCAGTGTCAAGAGATCTTTCTTTCTTACAGAATATCTCTGTAAAGCAAGTATTCCTCGTGCCATTGGTATTTCAGGTGGATTGAGAGCAGAGATGGTTTATCTCTTGTTAAGTGGGAATAAAGTAGCAGTTAAGGATATTGTATTGGACTGTATTGAGTAGTATTGTTTCAGGGGTACTTGGAAGCTATTTCTGGC
>NC_052151.1:198891332-198912701 GCF_902713615.1 Scyliorhinus canicula
ACCTTGCTGAGGCTCTACGGAGCGTGTCCCAGACACGGAGACATTGCCCAGACGCCCCAGACTGTCCCAGACACGGGGACATTGCCCAGACGCCCCAGCGTGTGTCCCAGACACGGGGACATTGCCCAGACGCCCCAGCGTGTGTCCCAGACACGGGGACATTGCCCAGACGCCCCAGCGTGTGTCCCAGACACGGGGACATTGCCCAGACGCCCCAGACTGTCCCAGACACGGGGACATTGCCCAGACGCCCCAGCGTGTGTCCCAGACACGGGGACATTGCCCAGACGCCCCAGCGTGTGTCCCAGACACGGGGACATTGCCCAGACGCCCCAGCGTGTGTCCCAGACACGGGGACATTGCCCAGACGCCCCAGCGTGTGTCCCAGACACGGGGACATTGCCCAGACTCTGCAGAGTCCGTTCATGAGGGGCATCGCCAAGGGCAGACTATGGGGGTTGGCCGGAGCTGGCAGAGCCAGACGCCGCAGGGACCTCTGGAGCTCACTCGCCTGCTCCTCTATCGCGAGGGGATCCCACTGTCTTCGTGGGGGGGGGGGGGGGGAATGCCGGAGGCCCAGTCGGAGCTTTCCAGCAGTGTCCAGCGTTCCCGAGATTCCCCCCCCCCCCCCGCCTGCCCCTCCTGCCTGTGTCGCGTCCCGGGGTCAGCAGTTGGAGCAGGGTGGTACAGAGAGGCCAGTGCGAGTATGGTATAGGGGCCCTCGAGAGGCAGCCCACCAGGGACATCAAAGGCCAGAGGACGCAGAAAGCAGCAGGCCGCACCCACCTCCGATGTGGAACACACCTCGACAGAGCAGCAGAGCGCGGAGGGTGAAGAAGGTTGAGGGTCACTGAGTGGGCCCGGGCACCATCAGTCGGTTGGGACAGTTAGTGTTTCCATTGTTCACTGATAAAAACATGCTGCTCTTGAGACTTGTGAAGCCTCCGTCACGTGATTCCAGTGTGGGCCGGCCTGCACGCCCAGCCTCTGGTACCGTACACACTCCCCCTGCACCCCCCCCTCTCCCGGCCAGGGTGGTGGGTATGAGCACCCACACAGCAGACGGACGGGATTCAGCAGACGGACGGGAGTCAGCGGACGGACGGGAGTCAGACTATGGCAGAGACTGTGCAGCATCCAGAGTTCAGCTCCCGGTGGGTTATCATCACCCTCCTGCCTTGTATATTGAGCCACTGACGCAAGCACATCACTCTGGGGCGATGTAACACAGACCCTGGGAGAGTACAATCGGGTAATCGGGAGGGGGGGGGCAGGGGAGATGAGCCACGCCCTGTGAGGAGCGGGCGAGGAGGAGCCCTCCCTTGTCCTCTGGGCATGCCAGACCCCCGCCGCCACGTGCCCTCCGGCTGCTCCCCGCGGGTCCTCTCCCGGCTCACATTCCAGCCCCTCCTCGTCCGGCCCATCCTCCTCCTCAGACGAAGCCGCATGTCCCCCATCCTCCTCCAGCACGTCGCCCCGCTGCTGTGCGAGGTTGTGGAGGGCACAGCAGACCACCACAAGGCGGGCGACCCTCCGGGGGGTGTACTAGAAACCCCACCGGAGCGGTCGATGCATCGCGACTGCATATTGTGACACCCCGGTTGGCCACCACGTGTCACTTGTTGTATTGGGTCTCTGCAACGGCCACCAGCCTTTGTGCTTACATCATTAACCAGCACCTTAGAGGGTGTCCCTTACCTCCCCCAAGAGTCAACCCGTTATCCTGGGGTGTCCCTCAAAGATGCCGGGGATCTGTGACTGCCCCAGGATGTAGCTGTCGTGCACACTCCCTCGGAGGCGTGCACACCCGTGCACGACCCAGAGGTGGTTGGTTGCACACTAGCTCAATATTCAGGGAGTGGAATGCTTTCCGCTTGATGCCGGGCCCTGCCCGTTGCCCCGGTGGGCGCAGGGCGACGTGCGTCCCGCAGAGCTGGGGCACCCCGGCTGTAGCCAGCTGCCGGACTTCCCGGATGCCCTTCTGGGCTGTTGGCTGGGAGATGCCTCGCAGGCCCTCGCTCGAGCCCTGGAATGTTGCTGAGGAGCAGAAATTCGGGGCTGAGGTGACCTTGACCCCCCACCGGGAGTGGGTAGCCTCCTCCACGTGGTGCCAAGTCCGCGAGGACATGGCACACGTGCCGCACCGTCCCCTTGAGGCGGAGCCCCCTGTGGCCCACGCTGTCCGTCATCTACTCGAAGGCCCAGCGACGCCTGTACACCCTGGGCCATTGCCGGCCTCCCCCTCGGGGACCCTCCCTGGTCTGATGGATGGCCTTACGGTGTGGGGCAGGGTCCGGCTCATGGGCTCGACCTCGGGTCTGCGTGCCGTTTCTGACGCTGCCCTTTCCGGCGCCTGGCCTTCCATATTGACACCAGCGCCGTGAGGGCCGTCACTGCGGCGTCCACAATACCATCCCACATTGTGATATCTGGAAGAATTGGAGAGGGTGGCAGGCTGACTTCCACCCGGGACCCTCGTGTCCCCCGAGCCTCCCTCACCCTTACGTTCCCCGCCTTCTCAAAGGCTGCAATCCAACAAGCCGGCGGTGCTGGGAGATCCCGCCGCACACACGCACCTCCGGCCACAGCAAGGGGTCCTGCACTCCAGGCTCTGAACAACAGATTCCTGACGGGAACATTACTTGGACCGCACCCCGGTTTCACCCACCCACCCTCTCGGGTGTTGGATTGTTGACTGCTGCCTCTGTGGTGCCGACACCTCCAGGGTTCAGGCGACGTGACCAGGCCCCACAGTCAGATCGGGGTGCGAGGCAGTGACACTCATCTGGGACATGGCATACAACATAGAACAGTACAGCACCAGAACAGGCCCTTCGGCCCTCGATGTTGTACCGAGCTTTGTCCGAAACCAAGATCAAGCTATCCCATTCCCTGTCATTCTGGTGTGCTCCATGTGCCTATCCAATAACCGCTTGAAAGTTCCTAAAGTGTCTGACTCCACTATCACAGCAGGCAGTCCATTCCACACCCTAACCACTCTCTGAGTAAAGAACCTACCTCGGATATCCCTCCGATATCTACCCATGGGGTCCCACTCGAGAGCTGTGAAATGCTCATGTAACTACAGTAGCTTTCAACTGTGCAGCCAGAGGCTGCTCACGGTCAGAGGGAGTGAGTCAACTCCAGTGTATAACCACTGCCCTGGGGGAGGGAGAGGGGGGGTGGCCTTCAGGAGGTGGGGGGGGGGGGAAGGGTGGCCTTCAGGATACATGGGAGCCGGGCCACTCGCCCAACTCCCAGCCCGGGGGCAAAATCCCACCGATGGCACACAGCCCCCCCCCTACGACCAGGCTTGTCTCCTGGGGGCTCCACCACCCACCCGATAACTGAGACGGCAGCTCCAGTGCTCCCGGGCTGAAATCCCGATTTCGAAGATGGCTACTCATCTCCTCCGATCCCAACAGCAGCCATTGTGCCAGTTTTTTTAAACAGGTGTGCTGAAGGGTGCCCGTGTGATCGCTCGCTGGGGAGCCGGTCAGATCCCAGGAAGCCGTTAGATAGGGCGTCCGTCCCGTTAATGATGTGGAGATTGCTCTCAGTTGCTGTCGATTGGAACCTCACAATGTTTGGAAGGGATCGAGAAGCAGCCAAAGGGAGCGGGCCGGTTAGACCGAGAACCGATTGGCGCCTGGCGTGGATCCAGATTTCAGCCTCTTGCGGCTCGCACGGAGCAGCGTCGGACGCAACTTGGTCGTTCGATCGCGGCCAGAGACACAGAGTGAAGAGTCAGAGAGAATATAACAGGGTGCGAGGAGTAAATCAGTTGAGAGGGAGAAATATATATAGAGAGAGAGAAAGACTGTGAGACAGAAAAAGAGAAGTGGAGCGAGAATGAAAGATAGAGAAAAAAAGGACTGAGAGAAAAAGACAAAGGAAGAACAAGACGGGACAGAGGGAGATAGAGAGAGAGTTCCTGCCGAGGATATGTATCACAGGCTACAGCAAATTCGTTATCAAAGACTGACAGGTGTCAAAAGTGCGGTAGAAATGATTTGAAGCCCTTCTCACTCTCTCCCTCAGTGCCAGCATCCACTCGACACCAGCGAGTTGCAAAGACAGTGACGGAGCGCGAGGGGGAGTCTGCGTTCCTCAACTGTGACCTCACTGTGAAGAAGGAAGATCAAACAACACAAGTCATTGAGTGGCTGCATGAGGGACTCGTGCTTCCCATTTTCATCAAGTTCGGCCTTCACCCGCCTCGCATTGATGGAGCCTATCTGGGTAAGACACAGAGATTGAGAAGCACCAGTCAGTGTACAGATATCTCCCTGAGAGAGGGACTGAGAGACACCAGTCAGTGTACAGATATCTCCCTCAGAGAGAGTGAGGACTGAGACACCAGTCAGTGTACAGATATCTCCCTGAGAGAGAGAGACTGAGAGACACCAGTCAGCGTACTGATATCTCCCTGAGAGAGAGGGACTGAGAGACACCAGTCAGTGTACAGATATCTCCCTGAGAGAGAGGGATTGAGAGACACCAGTCAGTGTGCAGATATCTCCCTGAGAGAGAGGGACTGAGAGACACCAGTCAGTGGACAGATATCTCCCTGAGAGAGAGAGACTGAGAGACACCAGTCAGTGTACAGATATCTCCCTGAGAGAGAGGGACTGAGAGACGCCAGTCAGTGTACAGATATCTCCCTGAGAGAGACAGGGACTGAGAGACGCCAGTCAGTGTACTGTTATGGGCCAGGGTTTAGAGAACCCTAAAGTGTATCATGGAGTTCACCTGACCCACAACCTTTAATAGATTGTGGTGTGGGGAGCACTCGGCCTACTGTACAGGTATGGGACAGCAGAAATAGGAAAAGTATTTTTTAAAGCAAAACAATGTTTATTCTATGAACTCAAGTTAACCTTTTAAAACATACAGTGAACATCTTAACAACCATCAATTCAAATACAACCCCCAAAGAATACAACACTAAGTAATCCTTTAAGCTGTCCTTTTAACATCTATAAGACTTAAAAACAAAACCTTTAACAGAAGCACATTAGGTTAAAGTCACTACTGAGATTAGTTTTAAATCACCAAAGGATCGATTTAGAGTCTTTAGATTACAGAGAGAGATTCATACCCCTTCTGGCTGTGACTGCAGCTATCCAGCTCTGAAAACGAAACTAAAACACACCTTGCAGCAAACAGCCTCAAACGAAAGTAAAAAGCTAACAGACAGCCCAGCTCTATCCACACTCTGACATCACTGCAGTAATAAACATCCACTTCTTAAAGGTACACTCACTACATATATTTACATACGCAGCCATTTATAAACACCCATTTCTTAAAGGTACTCTCACATGACACCTCCCCCTAAGAAAAATAAATAAACTATTAACTTCAAGATGGTTTCATTTTTCACCTTTTCACTATCCTTTAAGAAATTGCACACAGTAAATATACTTTTTTGTTTGAAAAAAATAACACGCGCAAACAGGGACAATAATATAGTCCATTTCTTTTTCTTCTTCCTCCAACTGAAATCCTTCCTGATTGACAGTCTCTTTGGACAAGAAGGTCTCTGCACGACCCATCCATTTCTCTACGCATCGGCATGTCTCTTTAAAGTCAGATACTTTAGTTCAATCTGATCACAGAGTCCCTTGTAATTCTCCAATACAGGAGGATCGGGGTATCACAGCTTTCAGGCCGTCAAATGCCTGTTGAAAATCTGCTGTCTCCTTCGCCCTTTCGGATAAAGGTACCTGCCAGTAACCTTTAAGTAAATCCAGTTTGAAAATAAAAGCTGATTGTCCCACTTTCTCAATGTAATCCTCCAAACATGGGATAGGATGAGTCCATTCTTGTAACTGCATTCACCTTTCTACAGTCCACACACAACCATTGGGTACCGTCTGGTTTAGGTACCATCACTATGGGTGAGCTCCATTGGCTGCAACCCACTCAATTTCTTTGTCTTTTTGTATAAATGTTTTTATTCTCCATTTTCACATTTTCCTTCAAAATTCCCATCCCACCCCCAAACAGTAACAAATACAAAATCAATCCCCTCAACAATAACAACGATCCAATCCTCCCACCACCCCAAACAACGGCCCACCTGTCAATATATGCATCCAGTAAAACAAACCCTCCCACGGTGGAAACAAAAAACAAAGGAGAAAAATAAAAAAGGAGTCTGGGACCTGCCCATGGTCACCATAGAGTCCACTCCCCACCCACCCTCCCACACACTCAACGCCATCCAACCTCTGAAAGAGTGCCGTACACCAGTGCATCTCAAACTATCTGATGTGACGGACCGGCAGTTTTTTTTTCAATGTGCCAGGGACCGGTAAGCGAAACAAGCCAATCCAGGATTACTGTCTCTTTCTTTTCTGGAAACACTCCAAGTACCAGCAGACGATGGCTCGCGTACCGGCACCGGTACGCGTACCACACTTTGAGAAGCACTGCCGTACATGATACCCAAGAGTTATAAACCCCCCCCCCCCCCCCCAATAGTTTTAGCCAGCATCGCAGCAAAATACTCAGTCGGTCTCGGTCCTTCAACTCCTTCGGGCAGCAACACAATCCTCAAATTCTGTCGCCTGGATCTGTTTTCCAGGTCTTCCATTTTTCCTCGCAGATCCTTAGTAATCTCCAGCACCTTCCGCATCTCCTTCCCCATCGAGGTAAGTTGATCACTGTGCTGCAGTAATGTCTCCTCCACTTCCTTCAGCGCCTCCCCTTGCTCCCGCACCTCCGCCACTGCGCTCGACAACGCCGTTGTCACCGGGGAAATCGTCTCCTCCACCAGCACACACAAAACCTCCCTCATCTCCTTCCTCATTGTCTCCATGCATTTTGTAAACTGCCTTTAGAATTCCGCAGTCATGACCTTACGCCGTAAGCAATGCGGCCTTCCCTGGTTCTCCAGCCTCCATTTTCCACGGTGACCTTTCTACTCCCCGACGAACTTTCAGCTGTTTTCACAGCCGTCTTCTTACTGGACCTCGACATATCCCTTCCCTGTGCTTTCTCCTGGCCTTCACCGCCTTCGCTGCCCCTAGGACCGGGCGTCAATCCCCGACAATGCCGTTCCTGAACAGGAGCCCTCCAACACGCGGCTGCCTCCCGCCCGCCGTCGCCGGACGTCAGCCGTCACCGCTTCTTCAATGGCCGTGGTGAGATCTTTTCACAGTTGTTCCCTCTGCTGCTAGAATTCAGCTTTCACAAAGGCCCTCAAATCAGCTTGAGGCCTGTAAGCTCGCCCTTCCCCCGCCTGCATGCTGGAAGAGGCTTTTGTCTCTACTGTAGCTTCAGCCAAATCTTTCACTGTTTCTGCGGGTCTGGTAACCAAGAAACATACCGTTCCTGGGGGAACGTACTCCTCCAACATTCACCTACGCCTTTTCATCAAAATTCCACCCCGTATTGCTTAAAAAAGAGCTGTTTTCTGTAACCTTGCGCAGGAGCTGCCTTGTGTGTGACCACTTACTCCATGGTGCACACCGCAAAACAATCTCTTTGTTAACCTGTGCCATTTTTAAAGGGTTAAGTCTATGTGGACGTTGTTTGATAGGAACAGCATTTCCCACATCTACATCATGTATAGCTATTTTAGTACTTCCCAATTTATCTCCACAAACTTGCCCATGTGATATCAACAACTCTTTCAGGTCAGTTTGTTTTTCCTCTGGAAGGTAACTCAACAATTTATCCCAATTTTTAAGAACATCCTCGTTTTCCAATTTAATTTGAGGTATGTCAAATTCACAGTCATCTGGATTTGGTTCGTCACTTTGAGTGAGAATCATTAAAACCTCCTTTTTCTCTCCTTCCCTTTCAAAGTTCCTTTTAAGCATATTCACATGACACACTCGGTGAGTCTTCCTTCTATTTGGTGTTTTTACCAAATAATTCACCTCACTTAATTTTTTTTTTATAAATGTTTTTATTCAGTTTTCATATTTTATATTGAACAAATTACAAATTGTTAGGAGAGAGAGACAAAACAAAAAAAAAAAAAAAAAACAAACACGCAAAAATTAACATACATATTTACAGGTAAGCATCTTCGTAGTAGTAACTGCGCCCCCCCCCCCCCCCCCCCCCCCCAACATGTTTATTTAGCTTGGTTTTGGGCCTTAGCTAGCCATCAAACTCCCGTAACGAACCTGTAGCCCCCCCCCCCCTCCCGCTACCTTCCCCCGACTATTCTTCCTCTTGTACATTGGCCACAAATAGGTCCCGGAACAGTTGCATGAATGGCTCCCACGTTCTGTGGAAGCCGTCGTCCGACCCTCGGATGGCAAATTTGATTTTCTCCATTTGGAGAGATTCCGAGAGGTCGGACAGCCAGTCCGCAGCTCTGGGCGGTGCTGCTGACCGCCAGCCAAACAGGATTCTACGGCGGGCAATCAGGGAGGCAAAGGCAAGGGCGTCCGCCCTCCTCCCCAGGAATAGATCTGGCTGGTCTGAAACCCCGAAGACCGCCACTATCGGGCATGGCTCCACCCTCACCCCCACCACTTTGGACATAGCCTCGAAGAAGGCTGTCCAGTACTCCACAAGTCTGGGGCAAGACCAGAACATGTGGGCGTGGTTGGCCGGGCCTCTTTGGCACCGCTCACATCTGTCTTCCACCTCCGGGAAGAACCTACTCATACGGTTTCTCGTTAAGTGGGCTCTATGTACCACTTTTAGTTGCGTCAGGCTGAGCCTTGCGCACGTGGAGGTGGAGTTGACCCTATGCAGTGCTTCGCTCCAGAGTCCCCACCCTATCTCCATCCCCAGGTCGTCCTCCCATTTCCTCCTTGTTGCGTCCAGTACGGTGTCGTCCCTATCTACCAGTCGGTCATACATGTCACTACAGTTCCCTTTCTCTAGGATACTTGCGTCCAGTAGGTCTTCCAGTAGTGTCTGTCGTGGCGGTTGTGGGTACGTCCTTGTCTCCTTTCGTAGGAAGTTTTTGAGCTGCAGGTACCGTAGCTCGTTCCCCCCAGCTAGCTGAAATTTCTCTGTCAGTTCGTCCAGTGTTGCGATCCTGTCGTCCGTGTATAGGTCCCTGACTGTCAGTGTTCCCCCGTCCTGCCTCCACCTTTTGAAGGTGGCGTCGGTCAGTGCTGGTTTGAACCTATGGTTGTTGCAGATGGGAGCCCTGTTCAACATTTTGGTCAGGCCAAGTTGCTGCCGCAGTTGGTTCCAGGTTTGGAGGGTGGCTGTCACCACTGGGCTGCTGGAGTGTTTTTTGGGTGGGGATGGGAGTGCTGCCGTGGCGAGGGCCCGGAGGGAGGTTCCCATGCAGGAGGCCTCCTCCGCACGCACCCACTCAGCTTCTGGCTCCTGGATCCATCCCCTTACTCGCTCGGCTGTTGCTGCCCAGTGGTAGAATTGTAGATTCGGGAGGGCTAACTCTCCCCTGGTTTTTGTTTTTTGTAAGACCTTCTTTGGGATCCTAGCATTTTTACCCCCCCATACGAACGCCATGATGAGTTTGTCCAGCGCTATGAAGAAGGCCTTGGGGATGTAGATCGGAATGGATCTAAACAGGAAGAGGAACCTGGGCAGTACGTTCATTTTGATCGTCTGGACTCTCCCCGCGAGGGAGAGTGGGAGTGTGTTCCATCTTTGCAGGTCCTTTTTAACTTCCTCCGTCAGGCTGGTGAGGTTCCATTTGTGGATCCCTTTCCAGTCATGGGCTATTTGGATCCCCAGGTAGCGGAATTTATGTCGGGCTTGTTTGAACGGCAGCCCCTTTAGTGCTGCCCCCCCCCCCTTGCGGGTGTAATGGGAAGATCTCACTTTTGCTCATGTTGAGTTTGTAGCCCGAGAAGGCTCCAAACTCTTTCAGGAGCGCGATGATTCCGTCCATGCTGCTTTGTGGGTCCGAGATATAGAGGAGCAGATCATCCGCATAGAGTGAGACTCTGTGCTCTCTACCTCCCCTTCGGATCCCCCTCCAATTTCTTGCTGCCCTGAGCGCGATTGCTAGCGGTTCAATTGCTAGTGCGAACAGCAGCGGGGACAGTGGGCATCCTTGTCTGGTGCCCCTGTGCAGCTGGAAGTATTGGGAGTTGGTATTGTTGGTCTGTACACTCGCCATGGGAGCGTTGTATAGGAGCTTTACCCAAGCGGTGAACCCTGTTCCAAGCCCGAACCGCTCCAGTACCTCTATGAGGTATTTCACCTCACTTAATTACCTTTCAATCTGATACGATCCACAAAACTTTGCTTTTAAAGGCTCACCTACCACTGGTAACAACACTAAAACTTTCTCTCCACTGACAAAACTACGAACTTTGGATTTCTTGTCCACGACCCGTTTCATCACATTTTGTGCAACTTTTAAATGTTGCCTCGCCAATTCACCTGCTCTATTTAATCATTCCCTAGAATTTGACACGTAATCCAATAATGTAATTTCCGATTTCTCACTCACCAATTTTTCCTTAATCAATTTAAGTGGTCCTCTTACCTCATGACCAAAAATTAGTTCAAAAGGACTAAATTTGGTTGACTCATTAGGTGCATCCCTAATTGCAAACAGTACGAATGGAATTCCTTTATCCCAATCCTCTGGATAATCGAGACAATACGCCCTCAACATTGTCTTTAATGTCTGATGCCACCTTTCTAACGCTCCCTGTGATTATGGATGGTACGCAGTTGATTTAAATTGTTTTATTCCTTTCTTTGGGAAAATCTTTTTATTGGCTTTTCTTATATGTATAAACAGTTGTTGTTTATATACATTACATTTTTCTTGCCCGCGCTAATTTGCTTTATTTTACAGAGAGGTTTGTTTTGTCCTTCATTTGACTAACTGTACGTACATTTTTCTGCAGTCTGGATCGGTCTATGATATATCCCCCCCCCCCCCCCCCCCCCTCCGTGGTTATAGCACCCTCCCACTTCTCTTGTGATTTCCCCATTCCTCCCCCCCCCCCCGCCGGGTTGCGCAGTCCTTTGGTTCTCCATCTATTTTATTTTCTTCCCTGGCTTACTCCTCGTTGCGGGCCTCGAACAGGCCGACAAACTGCCCCCAAGTATCCAGGAAGCCTTCCTCCGGCCCCCGGATGGCGTATTTGATCTTCTCCAGGTGGGGAAATTCCGAGAGGTCAGTGAGCCGGTCTGCAGCTGTGGGCGGTGCTGCCGATCGGCAGCCGAGCAGGATTCTCCGGCGTGCGATTAGGGAAGTGAAAGCGAGGGCGTCGGCCCCCTTCCCCATGTGTAACTCTGGCTGCTCCGATACCCCGAAGATTGCCACTATTGGGCATGGCTTCACCCCCACAACCTTGGACATTGCCTCGGAGAAGGCTGTCCAGAACCCAGCAAGCTTGGGACAAACCCAGAACATGTGGGTGTGGTTGGCCGGGCCCATCTGGCACCGTTCGCATTTGTCCTCCACCTCTGGGAAGAACCTGCTCATTCGGGTTCTGGTCAGGGGCGCTCTGTGCACCACTTTGAGCTGCATGAGGCTGAGCCTTGCGCAGGAGGAGGTGGAGTTCACCTTGCTCAGTGCTTCGATCCAGAGTCCCCATCCTACCCCTGTCCCCAGTTCATCCTCCCATTTCTGTCTGGTCCGGTCCAGTGGTGTTCGAGCTCTGTCCAGTAGCTGGCTGTATATTTTCCCACATAGCCCCCCCTTCTCGCTGCTTGTGCCTATCAGGTTCTCTAGTCGTGTGCTTTCTGGGGCCCCGGGGTACCCCACTGTCTCTTTGCAGAGGAAGTGTTTTATTTGGAGGTGTCTCATTTCCTGTCCTCTTGATAGTTTCCACTTCCTCGTCAGTTCGTCCAGTGACTCCAGTCTGCCCTACGTAGAAGTCCCCGACCGTCAGTGTGCCCCCGACCCACCTCCATCTTATGAAGGTGGTATCTAGCATGGCCGGGGGGGGGGAATCTGTGTTTGCCGCAGATGGGAGCCATGGGGGGGCATTTTGGTTGTCCCGAAGTGCCGTCTCAGTTGGGTCCACGTTCTCAGCGTGGCCGCTACCACTGGGCTCGTTGTGTACCTTGTTGAGGAGGATGGGAGTGCTGCTGTAGCCAGGGCCCGGAGGGTTATTCCTTTACAGGATGCCTCCTCCATTTGTACCAATTCTGTGTCGGGTTCTTGTACCCATCCCCTCACTCTTTCTGCCATTGCTGCCCAGCGGTAGTATTGTAGGTTCGGTAGAGCCAGGCCCGACTTTCCCTCTTTGCTGTGTCGGTTTGGGAATTCTCGGGTTTTTACCCCTCCCAACCCCCCCCGCTACCCCCGACCCCACACAGACGCCATGATTAGCCTGTCTATGTTTTGGAAAAAGGCCTTGGGGATGAAGATCGGGATGGATCTAAACAGGAAGAGGAACCTTGGCAGTACGTTCATCTTGATCGTCTGCACTCTCCCCGCCAGGGAGAGTGGGAGTGAGCCCCACCGTTGAAGGTCTTTTCTTACTTCCTCCGCCAGGCTGGTCAGGTTCCACTTGTGGATCTGTGTCCAGTCTCTGGCTATTTGGATCCCCAGGTAGCGGAATCTGTTGTGGGCCGTTTTAAACAGGAGCCCCTCCAGCTCTGTCCCTCTGTTCACTGGGAATGTCTCGCTTTTTCCCAGGTTAAGTTTGTAGCCCGACAAGGTTCCAAACACTTTCCGTATTTGCAGTATTGCCTTCAGTCCCTCCTGTGGCTTTGAGACATAGAGGAGCAGGTGATCTGCACAGAGTGAGACTCTGTGCTCTCTGTCTCCTCTCCGGATTCCCTTCCAGCTTTCCGCGTCCCGCAGGGCTATCGCCAGGGGTTCGATCGCTAGTGCGAACAAGAGTGGGGACACGGGGTAGCCCTGTCCTGTTCCTCTCTGCAGCTGGAAGTATTCAGAGCTGGTGGTGTTAGTTCGGACGCTCGCTTTGGGAGCGTTGTACAGGAGCCTCTCCCAGGTGGTGAATCCCGCTCCTAGCCCAAAACCGTTCCACTACCTCGAGGAGGTAGCTCCGTTCGACTCTGTCAAAGGCCTTTTCTGCGTCCAGGGCGATGATCACCTCTGGTGTTCTCTCCCCGGGGGGGTCATTATCACTTTCAGCAGCCGCCTAATGTTCGCTGTGAGCTGCCTACCCTTGACAAAGCCCATTTGGTCCTCTGCGACCAACTCTGGTCCGCAGCCCTCCAACCTTTTGGCCAGGACCTGTGCGAGTATTTTTGCATCCACGTTCAGCAGTGAAATGGGTCCGTATGATCCACATTCCGTCAGGTCTTTATCTTTTTTGGGTATCAGTGAGATTGTGGCCTGCACTAGCGTGGGGGGCAGGGTCCCCCTTGCCAGTGAGTCCGCGAACATGGCCCTTAAGTGTGGGGCCAGGACTGGTGCAAATTATTTGTAGAAGTCCGCCGGGAACCCGTCGGGTCCTGGTGCCTTCCCCCCCCTGCATGGAGCTGATACTCTCCATGATTCCTTCCAGGTCTATCGGTGCTTCCAGCTCCCATTGTCTGTCTTCCCCCACCACTGGTAGTTCCAGTCTGTCTAGGAACTGTTTCATTCCCGCATCCCCGTCGGGGGGCTTGGAGGTGTACAGTCCCCGGTCATCCCCATCGGGGGGCTCGGAGGTGTACAGTCCCCGGTCATCCCCATCGGGGGGGCTCAGAGGTGTACAGTCCCCGGTCATCCCCATCGGGGGGCTCAGAGGTGTACAGTCCCCGGTCATCCCCATCGGGGGGCTCGGAGGTGTACAGTCCCCGGTCATCCCCATCGGGGGGCTCAGAGGTGTACAGTCCCCGGTCATCCCCATCGGGGGGCTCGGAGGTGTACAGTCCCCGGTCATCCCCGTCGGGGGGCTCGGAGGTGTACAGTCCCCGGTCATCCCCATCGGGGGGCTCGGAGGTGTACAGTCCCCGGTCATCCCCATCGGGGGGCTCAGAGGTGTACAGTCCCCGGTCATCCCCATCGGGGGGCTCAGAGGTGTACAGTCCCTGGTAGAAGGTCTCGAATGCCCAATTGACCTCCTTTGGTTATGTTACCACCTGCCTCTGCTATCCTTTACCTGCGCTATTTCCCTTGTGGCTGCTTGCTTTCTCAGCTGGTGAGCCGATAGGCGGCCAGCCTTGTCTCTGTGTTCGAGGAAGGTCCCCCTGTGTCTGGCGGAGTTGGTACACTGCTTTCCTGGTGGTAGCAGGTTAAAGTTCATTTGCAGCTTTTTCCTCTCCGCCAGCAGCTCTACGGTCGGGGCCTAGGAGCACTTTCTATTGACTTTCAGAATGGAGTCCACTAGCTGTTGCCTGGCCACCCTCTCTTCCCTATCTCTACTGGCCCTATCACTCCTCTGATCACGGCCTTCAGTGCCTCCCGGAACGTGAAGGATGAGATCTCCCTATTTTGGTTGTTACTAACGTAATCGCCGATTGGCCTGCGATATTCTTTGGCAGAAGGCCTTGTCGGCCAGGAGGTCCGTGTCCAGCCTCCATGTTGCGAGCTGGTCCCGGCCTGTCTCCAACCTCACATCCATATAGTGTGGAGTATGGTCAGAGATAACGATCGCGGAGTATTCCGTCCCCATGATCCCTGGAAGCACCGATTTCCCCACTGCAAAGAAGTCGATACGGGTGTATACCTTGTGTACCTGCGAAAAGAGCGAGAACTCCTTTTCTCCTGGGTGCAGGAACCTCCATGGGTCCACCGTCCCCATCAGTTCCATGAAGGCCCCTCGCTCCCGAGCCACGGCAGACGTTTTCCCCGTTCTGGGGTTTGATTGGTCGGTCAGTGGGTCCTGTACACAGTTGAAGCCGCCCCCCCCATGATCAGTCGGTGTGTGTCAAGGTCGGGTATTTCCGCCATCGTCTTCTTTATGAATTGTGTATCCTCCCAGTTGGGAGCGTCACATTTGCCAGTACGACTGGTGCCCCTTCCAGGACCCCATGACGTACCATCCCCCTGGGTCCGTAACTGTCTTGGTTTCTGTAAACCTCGTCCTTTTGCTAATTAATATTGCCACCCCCCCCTAGCCCTTGTCCCGTGGCATGAGTGGTACGTCTGTCCCACCCAGCCCTTCCTTACCAGCAGTCAGTCCTTCTCCCTCAGGTGCGTCTCTTGTCTGCGTTTAGGCTTCTTAGTTGGGCGAACACCCTGGATCTTTTCACCGGGCTGCTGAGTCCCCTGACGTTCCAGGTAACAATCCTGCTGGGGGGGTTTCTGGCCCCCTGGTCCTGTGGGATCACCCATACTTACCTGGTGGACGCACCCCTACAGTCCGGGGTTTCCCTTTGCTAGGGGGACGTCCAGAATGGCCAGGGTCACCGCTCTCACCATGGGGTCGTGTCCGAGCACTGCGGGGTTTCCCTTTGCCCAGGGGGCACTGAATGTGGTCACCAGCTGTGTGCACGCCACACGGGTGCGCCCCTGAGCTCCCTCTGCCCTGATGCCCCCTCGAGTGGCTGTTTGCGGCGCCCTCTTGGTTTCTCGCCCTGCTCCCTGCCCGCCGAGGCCTATGTCTGTACTGCTTCACTATCTCACCCTTCTCTTTGCTTCTCTTTTGTTCTGCGTTCTCCCCCAGACTCCTCTCCCCCTTCCCCCCCCCCGCGTTCTCCCCCCCCCCCTCTTTCTGCCTCCCCTCCCCTCCTTGTGTCAGGCGCTCCCCCTCCCCTGAGAGGGGCGCGCGGCCCTCCTTCCTTCCTGCCCTCCCGTGCTGGCCCTCCTCGCTAGTATAAGAACATAAGAACTAGGAGCAGGAGTAGGCCATCTGGCCCCTCGAGCCTGCTCCGCCATTCAATGAGATCATGGCTGATCTTTTGTGGACTCAGCTCCACTTTCCGGCCCGAACACCATAACCCTTAATCCCTTTATTCTTCAAAAAACTATCTATCTTTACCTTAAAAACATTTAATGAAGGAGTCTCAACTGCTTCACTGGGCAGGGAATTCCATAGATTCACAACCCTTTGGGTGAAGAAGTTCCTCCTAAACTCAGTCCTAAATCTACTTCCCCTTATTTTGAGGCTATGCCCCATAGTTCTGCTGTCACCCGCCAGTGGAAACAACCTGCCCGCATCTATCCTATCTATTCCCTTCATAATTTTAAATGTTTCGATAAGATCCCCCCTCATCCTTCTGAATTCCAACGAGTACAGTATGGTGGCCCTCCTCCCAGTTCTGGCCCTGTTTAACCTTTCTCCTACTGGCCCTTGTCTCACCCTTCTGTTTGCTTTACTCACCCTCATTTCCCTCGCTCCCTCCCCCCCCCCCAAATGGTTTAGCTCACTCGGCCAAATTGCTGGCTTTTAAAGCAGACCAAGCAGGCCAGCAGCACGGTTCAGTTCCCGCACCAGCCTCCCCGGACAGGCGCCGGAATGTGGCGACTAGGGGCTTTTCACAATAACTTCATTGAAGCCTACTCGTGACAATAAGCGATTTTCATTTTTCATTTCATTTCATTGAGGGAGGAGACAAGCTCTGAGACAAGACAGCACAGTACTGTGCAAGGCATTAACACACATGTGCACAGTTCATGTGTCCATTGACCTTGTTTGTGATCTGCCCTCCGCTCTTTGTTCTGGTTTTCCCTTCCTTTTCCGTCCCCATGTCTTTCATTGTGGTTGCGTCGGCTCCTCCCCCAGCTTGTTCACTCTAACAAGCTCATCAGCCGCCGCCGGGGTGTTAAAATACAGCTCTTTCCCCTCAAATGTTACCCAGAGTTTGGCCGGGAATAGCATCCCAAATTTCACCTTGCTTTTGTGCAGTGCTGATTTTGCCTTGTTGAATTCAGCCCTTTTTTTTGGCCAGGTCCGCCCCAATGTCCTGATGCACCCTTATGGTCTTCCCTTCCCACGTGCTCTGTTTCTTTGCCGGGCCCACTTCAGGATTCTCTCCCGGTCTTGGAACCTGTGCAGCTTCAAGATAATCACTCTGGGCTGCTCCCCGGCTTTGGGCTTGGGTCGGAGCGACCTGTGCGCCCTGCCTATTTCCGGTGGGTTTGGGAATACCTCCTTTCCCACCAGCCTTCCCGTCATTTGGGTGATGTAGCCTGTTGGGTCTCTATCCTCTATGCCCTCAGGCAGACCAACTATTTTGATGTTCTGCCGTCTGGACCCATTTTCCTCATCCTCCACTTTCCCTCTCAGTCTTCCCCCTACAGAGCTCTACCGGAAGTCAAAGTTCTTTTATTCCTAAGCTACCCATAACTTCTTTGAATAACCTTGAGGTAAAATTTGATCCTTGATCCGATTGTATTTCTGTGGGTAGTCCACATCCAGTAAAGAATTTAAGTAACTCCTCCACAATCTTTTTTGCTGTAATATTACGTACTGGAATGGCCTCTGGAAACCTAGCAGACGCATCCATTATTGTCAAAAGATATTGATTCCCACTTTTCGTTTTAGGAAGCGGTCCTACGCAATCAATTAAGACCCTTGTAAAAGGTTCCTCAAATACTGGAATGGGTATTAAGGGCGCTGGTTTTATCCCTGCTTGAGGTTTCCCTATCACTTGACATGTGTGACGTGATTGACAAAATTTAACTGCATCTTTATGTAGTCCAGGCAAATAAAAATGTTTTTGGATTTTAGCTTGAGTTTTCCTTATTCTCAAATGACCTCCTACTGTTACCTCATGTGCAACTCACAACACCTCCTTTCTATACCCTACCGGCAATACTACTTGATGAATTTCTGCCCACTTTTCATCCACCTGAATATGTAAAGGTCTCCATTTTCTCATCAAAACATCACTTTTACGGTAATAACACTCTGGTATACACTCAGATTCCTCTTTCGTATATGCTTTCTGATATATCCGTTTTATTTCTATATCTTTCTGTTGTAACTCCGCCAACTTCCCTGAACTAAAAATATCCGCCTCATCCTCCACCTGTTCTTGTTCTTTTTCAACCATCTGATCAAAAATAGTTTCTGATAATTGCACTTCAATGTCATCTTCACTCTGATTTCTTCTCCTGTCTTAACCTGTGACTTTGCAACCTTGTTACTACACAATCCGGAAAAATCCCAAGATATTCATCCTTCAACACTTCAGTTGGCTGATTTTCCACTGGCTTATCAACCACAGTAGGAATCACTCCCATCTGCGATCCAGCTATATCATTACCCAAGATAAACTGTATTCCTGGACAAGAAAGTTTCTCTATTATTCCGACTACCACTTCACCACTCTTCACTGGACTTTCCAACCTTACCTTATATAATGGAACACTACTCTTTACACCCTGAATTCCACATATTACCACCTTTTCTGGCAACATTCTTCCCAAACTACATAATTCCTCATCTTTTACCATGAAAGATTGACTAGCTCCCGTATCTCTTAAAATTGTGACTTCTTTACCTGCTCCTCCTGATACACACGAGTAAACTTTACCCACACAAGTAAATTCTTTAAAGAGATCCGGCACCTTCTTATCAATCACCTCTTGATCAGGCTGTACAACCTTTTGCACCTCGTTCGCTTCACTTGGGCTTTCCTTTACTACTTTAACAAACCCCACTGTCTTATCCTGTTTTACCACATCAGCCTTCCCAGTGCTTTTCTTCAACCACCAACACTGTGACTTTACATGGCCTAGTTTATTACAGTAAAAACATTTGTAACTTTTAATTTCTCTTCCACCCTCCTGGATTTCTTTTTAAATCTGATGTACACTCTCTTTATTGTCTCCCATCAGATCACCTTTACCTTTACCACTTGAGTATTTCTCATGTCCCCAGTTTCTATCCCTCACCGGCTGAAACTGATATCGGAAACCAATCTTTGATTAATGAACTAATTCATAATCATCTGCATTTCTGCTGCTAATCTTGCAGTTTTAACCCTCGGTTCTTCCACATGAGTTCTCACTGCATCAGGAATTGAATTTTTAAACTTCTCCAAAAGTATAATTTCTCTGAGAGCTTCATACGTTTGGTCTATTTTCAAAGCCCTTATCCACCTATCAAAATTACTCTGTTTGATCCTTTCAAACTCCATGTATGTTTGACCAAATTCTTTCCTTAAATTTCTAAACCTTCGGCTGTCGGCTTCAGGCACGAGTTCATATGCACCTAAGATGGATTTCTTCACCTCCTCATACATTCCAGATACCTCCTCCGGTAGTGATGCAAACACTTCACTAGCTCTACCTACCAGCTTTGTTTGAATTAGTAACACCCACATGTCCTGTGGCCATTTCATTTGTTTAGCAACCTTCTCAAATGAAATGAAAAAGGTTTCTACCTCCTGCTTGTCAAACCTTGGCAATGCTTGGACATATTTAAATAGATCCCCACCAAGCCTTCGACTATGATTCACTTTCGCACTATCCTCATCACTATCATCCAACTGTACATTTCCCTTTACGCCTGCCAATTTTAACTGACTGTCATGTTTCGTGGCCATTTTCTGAAGTTCAAACTCTCTCCCTTTATCTTTTTCCATGATCTGTATCTCCCTTTCTCTTTCTTTTTTCTCTCTCTCTCTTTCGTATTCAAGCTGCATTAATTTTTTCTCATGTTCCATTTGTTTAATTTGTAACAGAATTTTTGCCATTTCCAATGAGTCAGACTCTATCTCAGGCAACTTTAAATGCTTAGCCACCGCCATAATTACCTCACCTTTTCGCATTTTGTCAGGTGATGTTAACTGCAATGATTTTGCCAAATCTAACAGTCTGCTTTTAGTCTCTGTCCGTGAGGTACTGCGTGTGACCATCTCCACCCCCCAAAAACTTCTGAGCCTCTGAAAAAGCCATTGTCCACAACACACTCCCCACTTAAACTAGAGTACCACACCGGAAAAGCAACCACAATATGCTCACTCCTCACTGTCTTTAAGTTCACTAAGACAATCCAATAGATAGACTTTTATCCACCTCGAGCCCCCAATTTGTTATGGGCCAGGGTTTAGAGAACCCCAAAGTGTATCATGGAGTTCACCTGACCCACAACTTTTACTAGATTGTGGTATGGGGAGCACATGGCCCACTCGACAGGGGTGGCACAGCAGAAATGTAAAAGTATTTTTTAAAGCAAAACAATGTTTATTCTCTGAACTCAAGTTAACCTTTTTAAAACATGCAGTGAACATCTTAGCAACAATTAATTCAAATACAACCCCCAAAGAATACAACACTAAGTAATCCTTTAACCTTTCTTTTTAACATCTATAAGACTTAAAAACAAAACTTTTAACAGAAGCACAGCAGGTTAAAGTCACCACTAAGAGCAGTAATTCGTTTTAAATCACCAAAGGATTGATTTACATTCTTCTGACTGCAGAGAGAGAGGCTAATACCCCTTCTGGCTGTGACTGCAGCTATCCAGCTCTGAAAACGAAACTAGAACACACCCTGCAGCAAACAACCTAAAACGAAAGTAAAAAGCTGACAGACAGCCCACCTCCACCTACACTCTGACATCACTGCAGTTCTAAACATCCATTTCCTGAAGGTACTCTCACTAGAGGTATTTATATACACACCTATTTATAAACACTCATTTCTTAAAGGTACTCTCACATGACAGTACAGATATCTCGCTGAGAGAGAGGGACTGAGAGACACCAACCATACAGATATCACCCTGAGAGAGACAGGGACTGAGAGACAGCAGTCAGTGTACAGATATCTCCCTGAGAGAGGGACTGAGAGACACCAGTCAGTGTATAGATATCTCCCTGAGAGAGGGACTGAGAGACACCAGTCAGTGTACAGATATCACCCTGAGAGAGAGGGACTGAGAGACACCAGTCAGTGTACAGATATCTCCCTGAGAGAGAGGGACTGAGAGACACCAGTCAGTGTACAGATATCTCCCTGAGAGAGAGGGACTGAGGGACACCAGTCAGTGTACAGATATCTCCCTGAGAGAGAGGGACTGAGAGACACCAGTCAGTGTGCAGATATCTCCCTGGGAGAGACTGAGAGACACCAGTCAGTGTACAGATATCTCCCTGAGAGAGGGACTGAAAGACACCAGTCAGTGTACAGATATCTCCCTGAGAGAGAGAGACTGAGAGACACCAGTCAGTGAACAGATATTATAATCATAATAATCTTTAATTATAATCTTTATTGTCACAAGTAGGCTTACATTAACACTGCAACGACGCCACTGTGAAACCCCACTTCTCCCTCAGAGAGAGGCTGAGAGTCAGTTTTACAAAGGTAATTTTAGTGTTGTGCAGGTTGAAAAGTTCAAGCTATTTTGTGATTATGTTCCTGGTTTTATTGCGTGAGAGGCAGCAGGGGGGAAAAGTCTCAATAGGACTGTTAAATCCCTGCGGACAATGAGCAGCATTGACATTTGGAACAATGGTAAGCCAACACTAATCCTCGGAGTCCCTCTCTCTCTCTCAACCTCCTGTTCACTCTCTCTCTCTCTCTCTCTCTCTGCCTCTCTCTCTCTGCCTCTCTCTCTCTCTCTCTCTCTGCCTCTCTCTCTGCCTCTCTCTCTGCCT
>NC_052151.1:198913201-198915701 GCF_902713615.1 Scyliorhinus canicula
AGGGGTTGGATTATGAGGAGAGGTTGAGTAGACTGGGACTGTACTCGTTGGAATTTAGAAGGATGAGGGGGGATCTTATAGAAACATTTAAAATTATGAAGGGAATAGATAGAATAGATGCGGGCAGGTTGTTTCCACTGGCGGGTGAAAGCAGAATTAGGGGACATAGCCTCAAAATGAGGGGAAGTAGATTTAGGACTGAGTTTAGGAGGAACTTCTTCACCCAAAGGGTTGTGAATCTATGGAATTCCTTGCCCAGTGAAGCAGTTGAGGCTCCTTCATTACATGTTTTTAAGGTAAAGATAGATAGTTTTTTGAAGAATAAAGGGATTAAGGGTTATGGTGTTCGGGCCGGAAAGTGGAGCTGAGTCCACAAAAGATCAGCCATGATCTCATTGAATGGCGGAGCAGACTCGAGGGGCCAGATGGCCTACTCCTGCTCCTAGTTCTGATGTTCTTATGGGGGTATGCAGACTTCAGATCTACCGTGGAGAAAACCAGGTAGTGTGCAATCTGATTCACCATGTCCGCTATCTGGGGAAGGGGCTACACATCGAGATGCGTGTACCGGTTTATGGTCTGGCTATAGTCTGCAACCATCCGGTTCTTTTCCCCAGTCCTGATGACCACCACTTGAACTCTCCAGGGGCTATTACTGGCCTCGATGATCCCCTCCCTCAAGAGCCACTGGACCTCAGATTTGATAAAAGTCCTGTCCTGGGCACTGTACCTGGTGGCGACGGATTTACAGTCGGAGGTGAGGTTCGCGAAGAGCGAGGGAGGGGCGACCTTAAGGGTCATGAGGCTACATACGGTGAGAGGGGGTAGGGGTCCGCCGAACTTCACGGTCAGGCTTCTGAGGTTGCACTGGAAATCCAGTCCTAACAGGAGAGGAGCGCAGAGATGGGGGAGGACATAGAGTTTAAAATTGGCATACTCGGCGCCCTGTGTCGCGAGGTTCGTGACACAGTACCCCCGGATCTGCACTGAATGTGATCCGGAAGCAAGGGAGATTGCTTGGCATGCGGGGGAAATCTGGAGGGAACAGCGCCTTACCGTATCCGGATAGATGAAGCTCTCCGTGCTCCCAGAGTCAAACAGACAGGGCGTTTCGTGCCCATTGACCCGGATGGTCATCATGGAGTTCTTGAGGTGCTTGGGCTGTGACTGGTCGAGAGTGACAGTGCCAAGCTGCGCGTAGCCGGCGTGGTCGGTGGCAGCAGGGTGGTCCCAAGATGACGGCCAAGATGGCGGCCCCCGTCGGTTGCACATGTCGGGCGGCGTTCAAGATGGTGGCCCCCATCGGTCACACGTGTCGGGTGGCATTGAAGATGGCGGCCAAGATGGCGGCCCCTATTAGTCATACGTGTCGGGTAGAGTTAAAGATGGCAGCCCCCACGGATAGCACGAGGCGGATGACGCACCAGGGGGCGGTACCAGCAGGCACGCAGCCACACTGCGGGGTCTGCAGTCCTGTGAGTCGGGCCTGCGATTTTGGAACTTTGGGTCGGGCCAAGCAGACTTTGGCAAAATGACCTTTCTTGCCGCAGTTGCTGCAGGTCACGTTCCAAGCCGGGCAACGCTGCCTGAGGTGCTGGTTCTGACCGCAGAAATAGCAGGGTGGCCCCCGGGTTGGGCAGGCAGCCGCGTGGCACAGGCCTGGGACACCCTCGGGTCAGGTGATGGTCGCGCCTCCGGCGCCCACGAGGAAATCGCGTGGTCGGAGGGGAAAGCATTTAGGCTCTGGAAGGCTATTTCTAAGGAGGTGCATAGTTTTACCGTCTCTTCTAGGTCGAGGGCGCCCTTTTCGAGCAGGCACTTTCTGACATAGTAACATAGGTGTCCCGGATGGTGAGTTCCATGTGCTGCAAGGCGGTGACGTGCTTGTAGTTACCGTTTCGAGCGAGTACCCTCGGGTCGCGTTGATATTCCTCCAGCAATTCCACAGGGCGTTGACGACGTGTGGTGAGGAGATGCCGCGCGGACACTTCGTTCACCGGCCTCACGTAATGTCTTTTCAGGATCGTGACCGTGTCTGTGTACGTGGTCGTGTCTTCAATTAGTGCAGAGCAGTCACAGGCAGGCACACATCTAGCTTATTAAATTGGTACGACCATCAATTCACACGTGACGATTAGTAGAAGCGAACAGTGGTTTTAATAAGCTAGATCTGTGCCTGCCTGTGAATGCTCTGTGATTTATATACCACCCCCAAGGGGGCGGAACCACAGACGGAGCCCACAAGGGCATCACCATATTACAATACAATACAGTGGTGAATTGTAGTAGCAATATGTTCACCACATTCTGTCTCATACCCACTCCTTCTCTCCTTCTCTCTCCCAATCTCTGTCTCATTCCCACTCTGACTCTCTCCCTCTCCGTGTCTCTCTCCCTCTCCGTGTCTCTCTCCCTCTCTGTTGTCACTCTCCCTCTATCTGTCTCTCTCCCTCTCACCCTCTCTCTGTCTCTCTTCATCTCTCTGTCTCTCTGCCACTTT
>NC_052151.1:198918201-198978355 GCF_902713615.1 Scyliorhinus canicula
TCTCTCTGTCTCTCACTCTGTCTCTCTCTCTCTCTGTCTGTCTCTGTCTGTGTCTCTCTCTGTCTCTCTCTCTCTCTCTGTCTCCCTCTCTGTCTCTCTCTCTCTCTGTCTTTCTTTGTCTGTCTCTCACTCTCTCTCTGTTTCTCTCTCTCTCTGTGTCTCTACTCTGTCTCTCTCGGTTTCTCTCTCTGTCTCTCTACTCTGTGATGCGACCATCAATTCATTCGAGACAAGAGTAGAAGTAAACCATGGCTTTAATCAACTTAGAACAGTGCCTGCCTCCGACTGAACCAATACTGAAAACCGTCTACAGGTCTACTGCTCTTTATACCTCCCTTCAAGGGGAGGAGCCATGGCCGGAGCCCATACATGCCCCAACATGTTCCCCTATGGATAATGCCATACAATGGCCCATAGGAGAAGCCCACAAGGGCAACAGGAAAGCACAGATACAAATACAAGGGCAACAGCACAGATACAAATACAATGGTGGATTATTGGCATGATACATTCACCACATTCACTCCCTGTTAAAAAAAAATGAAGTCCGGCGGGGGTGACGGTTTCATAAGTTCAGCCGGTCCGGCACACAGATTGTGCGCTGTGATCGCCGAAGCTCTGGCGTTGTTGCTGGCCCGGGTGTCGAACTTGTCCGTGCTGGCATTGGTAGTGAGGGCGCCGGTGCGGGCACAGACGTGGACTCCGGGAGCGTCTCTTCTGGAGCTTCATTCCTGTGGATTGGTGAAGGGGGGATGGCGGGTGGGAGGGAGCGCAGGAGCCATATAGGGGTGGGGGCGCTGGTCATGGTAGGTTGGGCGGGATTATGTTGGAGGGGCCGGTGATGGTGGTGTTGGAACCGGCGGGCGCCAGGTTCCGGAGGGAGACCATATCCTGTCAGCCATCGGGGTGTTCGATATAAGCGTACTGGGGGTTGGAGGTTGGGGGGTTGGGGGTCTGGACCCTCTCTACCAGAGGATCGGACTTATGGCTCCTGACGTGCTTTCTGAGTAGGACTGGCTCCGGTGTCTTCAGCCAGGACGGAAGCGAGGCCCCTGAGGTGGATCTTCTAGGGAAAACAAATAGGCGGTCATGAGGGGTCTCGTTTGTGGCCGTACAAAGTAGGGACCTAATAGAGAGGAGCGCATCGGGGAGGACCTCCTGCCAGTGAGAAAGTGGGAGATTCCTGGACCGCAGGGTCAGTAGGATGGTCTTCCAGACCGTCGCGTTCTCCCTCTCCACCTGCCCTGTTTCCCCTGGGGTTATAACTGGTAGTCCTGCTCGAGGCGATGCCCTTACTGAGCAGCTACTGACGCAGTTCGTCGCTCATGAACGACGAGCCCCGGTCACTGTGGACATAGTTGGGGAAACCAAACAGGGTGAAGACACTATGTAGGGCTTTAATGACGGTGGACGTGGTAATGTCGGGGCAAGGGATTGCAAAGGGGAATCGGGAGAACTCATCAATAATATTGAGGAAATATGTATTGCTGTTATTGAACGGGAGGGGCCCTTTGAAATCGATATTGAGGCGCTCAAGGGGCCAGGATGCCTTTACCAGGTGGTCCTTATCTGGTCGATAGAAGTGTGGTTTACATTCCGCACAGATCTGGCAGTCCCTGGTTACATGGCTCTGACCTCCTCGGTGGAGTAGGGCAGGTTGCGGGCCTTGATATAGTGGATAAGCCGGGTGACCCCCAGGTGGCAGAGGTCATAGTGCATAGCCCGTAGTCGGTTATCTTGCGCGCTGGCGCATGTGCCGTGGGACGGGGCATCTGGGAGCTTTTTGAGCTTCGCAGGACGATATATTATATCGTAATTATAGGTGGAGAGTTCGATCCTCCACCTCAAGATCTTATCGTTCTTGATTTTGCCCCGCTGCGTATTGTCGAACATGAAGGCTACCGATCATTGGTCGGTGACGTGGGTAAACCTCCAACCAGTGAGGTAGTGCCTCCAGTGCCGTACGGCTTCCACGATGGCTTGGGCCTCCTTCTCGACTGAGGAGTGCCGAATTTTGGAGGTCGTGAGGGTGCGTGAAAAAACCGCTACTGGTCTGCCTGCTTGATTGAGGGTAGCGGCGAGAGCGACCTCTGATGCATCGCTCTCCACCTCGAAGGGGACTGACGCGTCCACCGCACGCATCGCGGCTTTGGCGATGTCCATATTGATGCAGCTGAAGGCCTGGCGGGCCTCAGCCGCCAGTGGGAAGATGGTGGCCTTGATTAGTGGGTGGGCTTTGTCCGCATAGTTGGGGACCCACTGGGCATAATATGAAAAGAACCCGAAGCACCTCTTCAGGGCCTTGGGGCAGTGGGGGAGGGGGAGTTGCAGGAGGGGGTGCATACGGTCAGGGTCGGGTCCTAGAACCCCATTTTCCATGACGTAGCCGAAGATGGCTAGTCTGGTTGTGGGGAAAATTCATTTCTCCTTGTTGTTCGTGAGGTTTGGGGTTTGGGCGGTTTGGAGAAATCGGTGGAGGTTGGCATCGTGGTCCTGCTGGTCAGGGCCGCAGATGGTGACATTGTCCAAGTACGGAAATGTAGCCCGCAGCCCGTACTGGTCCACCATTCGGTCTATTGCTCTTTGGAACACCAAAACCCCGTTTGTGACGCCAATGGGAACCCGGAGGAAGTGCAAAAGGTGGCCATCTGCCTCAAAGGCCGTGTAGTGGCGGTCCTCCGGGCGGATTCGGAGCTGGTGGTATACAGACTTCAGATCCACCGTGGAGAATACCCGGTAGTGCGCGATCTGGTTTACCATGTCTGCAATCTGGGGGAGGGGGCACGCATCGAGTTGCGTGTACCAGTTTATGGTTTGGCCGTAATCTACAACCATCCGATTCTTTTCCCCGGTCTTGACGACCACCACCTGAGCTCTCCAGGGGCTATTGCTGGCCTCGATGATCCCCTCCCGCAAGAGTCGCTGGACCTCGGACCTGATAAGTGTCCTGTCCTGTATGCTATACCGCCTGCTTCTGGTGGCGACTGGTTTGCAGTCAGCGATGAGGTTTGCGAAGGGTGGGGGAGGGTCGACTTTTAGGGTCGCGAGGCTGCATATGGTGAGTGGGGGTAGGGGCCCCGAACTTCAGGGTCAGGCTCCTGAGGTTGCATTGGAAATCTAGTCTCAATAGGAGAGGAGCGCAGAGGTCTGGGAGCACATATAATTTAAAATTGGCGTACTGGGCGCCCTGTATTGCTAGGGTTGCGGTAGTGCACCCTCGGATTTGCACCAAGTGCGACCCAGAGGCGAGGGAGATGGTTTGGTGCGCCGGGAAAATTGTGAGCGAGCAGCGTCTTACCATGTCCGGGTGAATGAAGGTCTCTGCTCCCGGAGTCGAAAAGGCAAGGCGTCTCGTGCCCGTTTACCCGGACGGTCATCATAGAGCTCCGGAGGTGCTTGGGTCGCGACTGGCCCTGGGTGACCGCGCTGAGTTGCGGGTAGCCGGCGTGGTCGGAGGTGCTGGGGCGCCTCCGCGATGGCTGCCCTTGTTGATCGTACACGTCGAGCGGCGTAGCAGATGGCTGCCAAGATGGCGGCCCCCGTTGGTCGAGCGTGGCGGGCGGTGAGGAAGATGGTGTCCAAGATGGCGACCCCCATGGATCGCACATGGCTAGCCGCGTGGGGGAGGATGGCCAAGGTGGCGGCCCCCATGAGTCGCACGTGCTGTGAGGGCTGAAAGATGGCTGTCCCCACGGATAGCATGAGGCTGACGACGCGGCTGCAGGGGGTGGTGTCGGTGGACACGCTGCCACACTGTGGGGTCTGCGGGCCTGTGAGTCTGAGGATCGGGCCTGTGAGTTAGAGTTCTTGTACATAGATTATAGAATTTACAGTGCAGAAGGGGGCCATTCGGCCCATCGAGTCTGCTCCGGCTCTTGGAAAGAGCACCCTACCCAAGGTCAACACCGCCACCCTATCCCAATAACCCAGTAACCCCACCCATCCCTAAGGGCAATTTTGGACGCTAAGGGAAATTTATCATGGCCAATCCACCTAACCTGCACATCTTTGGACTGTGGGAGGAAACCGGAGCACCCGGAGGAAACCCACGCACACACTGGGAAGGATGTGCAGACTCCGCACAGACAGTGACCCAAGCCGGAATCGAACCTGGGACCCTGGAGCTGTGAAACCATTGTGCTATCCACAATACTACCGTGTCGCCCCAGGCAAACTTTGGTGAAATGTCCATTTCTCGCGCAGCTTCTGCAGTTCGCGTTACGGGCCAGGCAGTGCTGCCGGGGGTGTTGGGACTGGCCGCAGAAATAGCAGGGTAGCCCCCCATGATGGGCGGGTGGCCGCGCGGCACAGGTCTGGGGTAGCCTTTGGTCGGGGGTCCACTAGGGGGTCGCGTGGTCAGCCGGGAACACATTAAGGCTCTGGAACGCTACTTCCAGAGAGGAGGCTAACTTTACCGTCTGATCCAGGTGCAGGGCCCCCTTTTCGAGTTGGCGCTGTCTCACGTAGTTGGACCGGACTCCCGCCACGTAGACGTCTCAGACGGCGAGTTCCATATGTTCAGTGGCCGTAACGGCCTGGTAGTTGCAGCTGCGTACGAGAACTTTGAGGTCGCGTAGGTAGTCTTCTAGCGATTCCTGGCGAAGAGTGGTGAGGATGTGTCGCGCGTAGACCTCGTTCATGGGCCGTACATAGAGGCGTTCAAGTATCGCGAGGGTGTGGTAAACCATTGTTACACCTGTATTAGGTGATGTAAGGTAGGACCTCTACTACAGGTTCGCCGGTAGCCCCTACCTTCTGTCTACGCCCAGTAGGAGGAGCGTGTCCTCTATTCAGCAATAATTTCGCCAGCTGCAGTAGGAGGCCACACATCTTACTGCAATAAAGCCACAGTTGTATCCAACCTTAGTCTTTGTGCAATTGATCGTGCATCAATTTATTGCAGTAAGATTTTCTAAAAGATGGACCTCCGAATCAAACCACATCGCCTGCAGCTGGATCCTCAATCGGGCGACGGCAAAAAGGACTTTAATCACTGGCTAGCTTGCTTCGAGGCCGATATCAACTCAGCGACCACCCCTCCGACGGAGGCTCAGAAGATACAGATCCTGTACTCAAGGTTGAGCTCCAACGTGTTTCTGCTGATCCAGGACGCCCTGAATTACGCCATGGCGCTCCTCAAAGAAAACTACGCACAGAAAACGAAGACACTCTTCGCCAGGCACGTACTCGCCACTCGCTCTCACTCCCTGGTGAGTCCATAGAAGACTTCTGGCGGGCCCTAATCCCACTCGAACGGGACTGTGACTGTCAGGCCGTTACGGCCACCGAACATTCCAACCTTCTTATGCACGATGCGTTTGTAACGGGGATTGGGTCGGACTTCATACGCCAAAGACTGCTGGAAGGGGCCACGCTCGACCTAACTGAGACTAAAAAGCTAGCACTCTCCATGACGGTCGCCTCACGTAATCCTCCAGCCGCGCGGCCCACCCCTCCTATCCCTCGTGGACCCCACAGACGGCCTGCCGCAGCCGGGGCTTCACCCAGCCAGTACACCTGCGCCACACGCCAACCCGTGCACCCCGGTGGTCCCCGATGTTACTTCTGCGGCCAGCAGAAGCACCCCCGCCAACGCTGCCCGGCCCGCACTGCCATTTGCAAGGCTTGCGGCAAAAAGGGGCACTTGCCACGGTGTGCCAGGCCCGTGCAGTCGCCGCTATCGCCCCCTCCCCCCTGACCTACACACAATGGGCACCTCCACCTTCGTCCCGGACCACGCGCGGCCAGCGCCGCCATCTTCACCTCCCCGGACCACGAGCAGCCAGTGGGCGCCGCCATCTTCACCTCCCGGGACCGCAAGCGGCCAGTGGGCACCACCGTTTTCCCCCCCTCAGTCCACGTGCGGCCCATGGGCGCCGCCATTTTGTCCCCCGTAGGATCTTCAGGCGGCGCCATCTTGTCTTCCCCACGGGGCATGGACGGCGACAGTATTCCACGACCTGGGCCCCCCACGCTCTCCATCTTCTGACGCCAGCAACGACCAACTGCAGCTCGCCTCAGTGATGATTGACCAGTCTCGTCCACACAACCTGGCCACCGCATCGACCAGTGTGAGAATCAACGGTCATGTGACCTCTTGCCTGCTGGACTCCGGGAGCACCGAAAGCTTCATCCACCCGGATACGGTAAAGCGCTGCTCCCTCGCGGTCCACCCCGCCAATCAAAGAATCTCCCTGGCCTCTGAATCCCATTCCATCATGATCCGGGGGTTCTACACGGTCACTCTCACGGTCCAGGGCGTAAATTTCAGCGGCTTCCGCCTCTACGTCCTTCTGCGCTGCACTACTACTAGACCTGGATTTCCGGTGCAATCTCCACAGCCTTGCTCTCAAATTGGACGGGCCCCTACTACCCCTCACTGTGTGTGGCCTCGCGACCTAAAGGTCGACCCACCCTCCCTCTTTGCCAATCTAACTCCGGATTGCAAACCCGTTGCCACCTGGGGAGAAACACAGAATGGTCCTGGACTACAGCCAGACCATCAATTGGCACACGAAGCACAACGCGTACCCCCTCCCACGCATATCTGATGTGTTCAATCAGATTGCGCAGTACCGGGTCTTCTCAACAATAGACTTCAAATCCGCCTACCACCAGCTCCCCATTCGTAAATCGGACCGTCCATACACTGCTTTCGAGGCGGACGGGCGTCTCTATCACTTCTTCAGGGTTCCCTTCGGCATCACTAACGGGGTCTCAGTCTTCCAAAGGGAGATGGACCGAATGGTCGACCGGTACGGTTTGCGGGCCACCTTCCCGTACCTAGACAATGTCACCATCTGCGGCCACGATCAGCAGGATCACGACGCCAACCTTGCCAAATTCCTCCACACCGCCACTCTTCTCAACCTCACCTACAACAAAGTGGTGTGTGTTCAGCACAACCCGTCTGGCCATCCTCGGCTATGTGGTCCAGAACGGAGTTCTGGGGCCCCATCCCGACCGTATGCGCCCCCTCATGGAGCTTCCCCTCCCCCACTGCCCCAAGGCCCTCAAACGCTGGCTGGGGTTCTTCTCCCAGTGGATCCCAAACTATGCGGACAAGGCCGGCCCACTCATTCAGTCCATCCACTTTCCCCTTACGGTCTTCTCCCCTATCAGAGATGATATAGCCAAGGCCGAGATGCACGCAGTAGACGAGACACTGCCCTTCCAAGTAGAAAGCGACGCATCAGACGTTGCACTTGCCGCCACCCTCAACCAGGCAGGCAGGCCCGTGGCATTCTTTTCCCGCACCCTTCATGCCTCAGAAATTTGGCACTCGCCAGTCGAAAAAGAGGCCCAAGCTATCGTTGAAGCTGTTCGGCATTGGAGGCATTACCTGGCCGGCAGGAGATTCACTCTCCTGACTGACCAACGGTCGGTAGCCTTCATGTTTAACAACACACAGCGGGGCAAGATCAAAAACGATAAAATCTTGCAGTGGAGAATCGAGTCCAGATGCCCTATCCCGAGGTACATGTGCCAGTGCAAAAGTAGACCAACTCCAGGCCCTACACGACAGACTTTGTCACCCGGGGGTCACACTATTGTACCATCTTCTCAAGGCTCGCAATCTGCCCTACTCCGTCGAGGAAGTACGGACAGTCACCAGAGACTGCCAGGTCTGTGCGCAGTGCAAGCCGCACTTCTACCAGCCGGATCGTGCGCGCCTGGTGAAGGCCTCCCGCCCCTTTGAACGCCTCAGCGTGGACTTCAAAGGGCCCCTTCCCTCCGCCGACCGAAACACGTATATCCTCAGTGTGGTCGCTGAGTACTCCAGATTCCCCTTCGCCATCCCGTGCCCCGATATGACGTCT
The DNA here is from genome assembly GCF_902713615.1 of Scyliorhinus canicula. Taxonomy (NCBI): domain Eukaryota; kingdom Metazoa; phylum Chordata; class Chondrichthyes; order Carcharhiniformes; family Scyliorhinidae; genus Scyliorhinus; species Scyliorhinus canicula. The sequence continues at coordinate 198,926,022 of NC_052151.1, forward strand.
GCCACCATTATCAAAGCCCTGAACAGAATCTTCGCTCTGTTCGGTTCCCCGCCTACATCCACAGTGACAGGGGATCCTCATACATGAGTGATGAACTGCGTCAGTTCCTGCTCAACAGGGTGGTCACCATCTGCGGCCGTGATCTGCGGCCGGGGAAACGGGCAGATAGAGAGGGAGATCGGGACGGTATGGAGGGCCGTCCAACTGGCCCTACAGTCCAGGAACCTCTCAGCCTCTCGCTGGCAGGAGGTCCTCCCTGATGCACTACACTCCATCCGGTCACTACTGTGCACCGCTACGAATAACACACCCCATGAACGTCTTTTTGCCTTCCCCAGGAAGCTACCCACTTGGCTCGCAGCTCCATAGACACGTCTGACTCCACAAGGCGGACCCGTTGCTGGATAGGGTGCACTTGCTCCATGCCAACTCCCAGTATGCCTATGTGAAGTACACCGACGGCCGCCAAGATACTGTTTCCCTCAGGGACCTGGCACCAGCAGGTTCCACCCATACACACTTCTCCGGCCCGGCGCCATCCTCACCTCCCAACATTGACCCCACCAGGACCATCCCTCCTTCCCCTGCCCACGCAAGAGGATGAAGAGGATTTCGGCACGCTCCCGGAGTCATCCAACATCAGGCCAGCATCGACATCTCCGTCACCGCTACGTCGCTCCCAGCTGAACGTCAAGGCACCAGACCGGTTGAATGTCTAACTTTCCCTGATAAAACACTTTACATAAATTCACTAATGTATATAGTTCTCCACCTCCCCTGACGGACTCATTTTTAACAGGGGGTGAATGTGGTAAACCACTGTTACACCTGTATTAGGTGATGTAAGGTAGGACCTCTACTACAGGTTCGCCGGTAGCCCCTGCCTGCTGGCTCCGCCCAGTAGGAGGAGCGTGTTCTCTATTCAGCAGCCATTTCACCAGCTGCTGTGGGAGGCCACACATCTTACTGCAATAAAGCCACAGTTGTATCCAACCTTAGTCTTTGTACAATTGATCGTGCATCAGAGGGCGTCTGCGTAGGAGGAGGCTTCATCGAGTTGAACAGAGATTCGATGGCTCACCCGTGTGGAGGAGGCTCAGCTTCTGTTCGTCAGTGACGTAAGGCGTGGAGAAGGCTGTGAGATAGGCCTCGAAGCAGCGGAGCCAGTGCAAAAAAATTTATTTAGCCTCCGCGGCCTGCGGATCGAGTTCCAGTCGGTCAGGTTTGAGGACCAATTCCATAGTTGCGTTTAAGTTGATTACATTTATGCGACCATCAATTCACTCGAGACATGAGTAGAAGTAAACCATGGCTTTAATCAACTTAGAACAGTGCCTGCCTCCGACTGAACCAATACTGAAAACCGTCTACAGGTCGACTGCTCTTTATACCTCCGTTCAAGGGGAGGAGCCATGGCCAGAGCCCATACATGCCCCAACATGTTCCCCTATGGATAATGCCATACAATGGCCCATAGGAGAAGCCCACAAGGGCCACAGCGTAGCACATATACAAATACAAGTGCAACAGCACAGATACAAATACAAGGGTGGAGTATTGGCATAATACATTCACCACACTCTGTGTCTCTCTCGGTTTCTCTCTCTGTCTCTCCCTGCCTTTCCCTGTCTCCCTCTGTCTGTCTCTCTCTGTCTCGCTCTCTGTCTCTGTCTCTCTCTGTCTGTCTCTCTCTGTCTCTCTCTATCTCCTGTCTCTCTCTCTGTCTCCCTCTGTCTCTCTCTGTCCCGCTCTCTGTCTCTCTCTGTCTCTCTCTATCTCCCTGTCTCTCTCTCTGTCTCCCTCTGTCTCTCTCTCTGTCTCTCTCTCACTGTCTCTCTTTGTCTGTCTCTCACTCTCTCTCTGTCTCTCTGTGCCTCCCTCTGTCCCCCTCTATTCCCCCTCTGTCCCTCTCTGCTACTCTCTGCCTCTTTCTGTTTTTCTCTCTCTGTCTCTCTCTCTCTCTCTCTCTTGCTCCCTCTGTCTCTCTGCTCTGTCTCTCTCTCTCTCTGTCTGTCTCTCTACTCTGGCTCTCTCGGTTTTTCTCTCTGTGGCTCCGTCTCTCTCTGTCTCTCTGTTGTCTCTCTCTCTTTGTCTCTCACTCTGAGGTGCTCTGCACCCCTCACTGTTATTGCCCTCCCTCCTGCAGCTCTCCATCCACCTGGCAGGCAGTGGCGAGGAGCGATCCCACCTCCTGGTGATGAAGGGAGCACCAGAACGAATCCTCGACCGTTGCTCCAGCATCCTCCTCCAAGGCAAGGAAACACCACTCGACAGCGAGATGAAAGAGGCCTTCCAGAATGCTTACCTCGAACTCGGAGGACTCGGGGAGCGCGTGCTGGGTGAGTCAGGCCTCCAAAGATGCAAGGTGGGATCTTACTGTGCATGTTGTTGGAGTCCTTCCTTTTGATTTCCCTTAGTTCTCATTTCTTTTCGTTTTAAATCTTTTTATTGGCATTTGCCATATTTATAGGCAGTTGTATAATACACCACATTTTTGTCGCCCGCACTAATTTCCTTTATTATACAGAGAGGTTTAGTTTGTCCTTTGTTTAACTGACCACATCATTTCATTGCCCTCTGGATCGGTCTATGGTTCTCTCCCCCCCCCCCCCCCCCGGCCGGGTTGAGCTGTCTTTTGGTACCTCATCTATTTTGGTGGTTTTTAAAAATTCTTATTAGGTTACTCCTCGTTGTTGGCCTTGAATAGGTTTTGGAACAGACCAACAAACGGCCCCCATGCAGTGAGGAAGCCGTCCTCCGGCCCCCGGATGGCGTATTTGATCTTCTCCAGGTGGGGAAATTCCGAGAGGTCAGTGAGCCGGTCTGCAGCTGTGGGTGGTGCTGTCGATCGGCAGCCGAGCAGGATTCTCCGGCGTGCGATTAGGGAAGTGAAAGCGAGGGCGTCGGCCCCATTCCCCATGTGTAACTCTGGCTGCTCCGATACCCCGAAGATTGCCACTATTGGGCATGGCTTCACCCTCACCCTCACAACATAGAACATAGAACAGTACAGCACAGAACAGGCCCTTCGGCCCTCGATGTTGTGTCGAGCCATGATCACCCTCCTCAAACCCACGTATCCACCCTATACCCGTAACCCAACAACCCCCCCCCCCCCCTTAACCTTACTTTTTAGGACACTACGGGCAATTTAGCATGGCCAGTCCACCTAACCCGCACATCTTTGGACTGTGGGAGGAAACCGGAGCACCTTGAGGAAACCCACACACACACGGGAAGGACGTGCAGACTCCGCACAGACAGTGACCCAGCCGGGAATCGAACCTGGGACCCTGGAGCTGTGAAGCATTTATGCTAACCACCATGCTACCGTGCTGCCCTGCTACCCGTGCTACCGTGCAACCTTGGACATTGCCTCGGAGAAGGCTGCCCAGAGCCCAGCAAGCTTGGGACAAACCCAGAACATGTGGGTGTGGTTGGCCGGGCCCCTCTGGCACCGTTCGCATTTGTCCTCCACCTCCGGGAAGGACCAGTTCATTCGGGTTCTGGTCAGGTGCGCTTTCTGCACCACTTTGAGCTGCATGAGGCTGAGCCTTGTGCAGGAGGAGGTGGAGTTCACCCTGCTCAGTGCTTCGATCCAGAGTCCCCATCCTACCCCTGTCCCCAGTTCATCCTCCCATTTCTGTCTGGTCCGGTCCAGTGGTGTTCGAGCTCTGTCCAGTAGCTGGCTGTATATTTTCCCACATAGCCCCCCCTTCTCGCTGCTTGTGCCTATCAGGTTCTCTAGTCGTGTGCTTTCTGGGGCCCCGGGGTACCCCACTGTCTCTTTGCAGAGGAAGTGTTTTATTTGGAGGTGTCTCATTTCCTGTCCTCTTGATAGTTTCCACTTCCTCATCAGTTTATCCAGTGCCGCCAGTCTGTGCCCTATGTAGAAGTCCCCGACCGTCAGTGTGCCCCCGACCCGCCTCCATCTTATGAAGGTGGTATCTGGCATGGCCGGGGGGGGGAATCTGTGTTTGCCGCAGATGGGAGCCATGGGGGACATTTTGGTTGTCCCGAAGTGCCGTCTCAGCTGGGTCCACGTTCTCAGCGTGGCCGCTACCACTGGGTTCGTTGTGTACCTTGTTGAGGAGGATGGGAGTGCTGCTGTAGCCAGGGCCCGGAGGGTTATTCCTTTACAGGATGCCTCCTCCATTTGTACCCAATCTGTGTCGGGTTCTTGTACCCATCCCCTCACTCTTTCTGCCATTGCTGCCCAGCGATAGTATTGTAGGTTCGGTAGAGCTAGGCCCCCTCTGACTTTCCATCTTTGCAGTGTCGGTTTGGGAATTCTCGGGTTCTTACCCCCCCCCCCCCCCACCCCACACAAACGCCATGATTAGACTTTCTATGTTTTGGAAAAAGGCCTTGGGGATGAAGATCGAGATGGATCTAAACAGGAAGAGGAACCTTGGCAGTATGTTCATCTTGATCGTCTGCACTCTCCCGCCAGGGAGAGTGGGAGTGAGCCCCACCGTTGAAGGTCTTTTCTTACTTCCTCCGCCAGGCTGGTCAGGTTCCACTTGTGGATCTGTGTCCAGTCTCTGGCTATCTGGATCCCCAGGTAACGGAACCTGTTCTGGGCCATTTTAAATGGGAGCCCCTCCTCCATTTGGGTTCACTGGGAATGTCTCGCTTTTGCCCAGGTTAAGTTTGTAGCCCGAGAAGGTTCCAAACACTTTCCGTATTTGCAGTATTGCCTTCAGTCCCTCCTGTGGCTTTGAGACATAGAGGAGCAGGTGATCTGCACAGAGTGAGACTCTGTGCTCTCTGTCTCCTCTCCGGATTCCCTTCCAGCTTTCCGCGTCTCGCAGGGCTATCGCCAGGGGTTCGATCGCTAGCACAAACAAGAGTGGGGACAGGGGGCAGCCCTGTCCTGTTCCTCTCTGCAGCTGGAAGTATTCAGAGCTGGTGGTGTTAGTTTGGACGCTCGCTTTGGGAGCGTTGTACAGGAGCCTCACCCAGGTGGTGAATCACGCTCCTCGCCCAAACCGTTCCACTACCTCGAGGAGGTAGCTCCGTTCGACTCTGTCAAAGGCCTTTTCTGCGTCCAGGGCGATGATCACCTCTGGTGTTCTCTCCCCGGAGGGGTCATTATCACTTTCAGCAGCCGCCTAATGTTCGCTGTGAGCTGCCTACCCTTGACAAAGCCCATTTGGTCCTCTGCGACCAACTCTGGTACGCAGCCCTCCAACCTTTTGGCCAGGACCTGTGCGAGTATTTTTGCATCCACGTTCAGCAGTGAAATGGGTCCGTATGATCCACATTCCGTCAGGTCTTTATCTTTTTTGGGTATCAGTGAGATTGTGGCCTGCACTAGCGTGGGGGGCAGGGTCCCCCTTGCCAGTGAGTCCGCGAACATGTCCCTTAAGTGTGGGGCCAGGACTGGTGCAAATTATTTGTAGAAGTCCGCCGGGAACCCGTCGGGTCCTGGTGCCTTCCCCATCGGGGGGCTCAGAGGTGTACAGTCCCCGGTCATCCCCATCGGGGGGCTCGGAGGTGTACAGTCCCCGGTTATCCCCATCGGGGGGCTCAGAGGTGTACAGTCCCCGGTCATCCCCATCGGGGGGCTCGGAGGTGTACAGTCCCCGGTCATCCCCATCAGGGGGCTCAGAGGTGTACAGTCTCTGGTAGAAGGTCTCGAATGCCCAATTGACCTCCTTTGGTTCTGTTACCACCTGCCTCTGCTACCCTTTACCTGCGCTATTTCCCTTGTGGCTGCCTGCTTTCTCAGCTGGTGAGCCGATAGGCAGCCAGCCTTGTCTCTGTGTTCGAGGAAGGTCCCCCTGTGTCTGGCGGAGTTGGTACACTGCTTTCCTGGTGGTAGCAGGTTAAAGTTCATTTGCAGCTTTTTCCTCTCCGCCAGCAGCTCTACGGTCGGGGCCTAGGAGCACTTTCTATTGACTTTCAGAATGGAGTCCACTAGCTGTTGCCTGGCCACCCTCTCTTCCCTATCTCTACTGGCCCTATCACTCCTCTGATCACGGCCTTCAGTGCCTCCCGGAACGTGAAGGATGAGATCTCCCTATTTTGGTTGTTACTAACGTAATCGCCGATTGGCCTGCGATATTCTTTGGCAGAAGGCCTTGTCGGCCAGGAGGTCCGTGTCCAGCCTCCATGTTGCGAGCTGGTCCCGGTCTGTCTCCAACCTCACATCCATATAGTGTGGAGTATGGTCAGAGATAACGATCGCAGAGTATTCCGTCCCCATGATCCCTGGAAGCACCGATTTCCCCACTGCAAAGAAGTCGATACGGGTGTATACCTTGTGTACTTGTGAGAAGTATGAAAATTCCTTTTCTCCCTGATGCACGATCAATTCTACAAAGACTAAGGTTGGATACAACTGTGGCTTTATTGCAGTAAGATGTGTGGCCTCCCACAGCAGCTGGCGAAATGGCTGCTGAATAGAGGACACGCTCCTCCTACTGGGCGGAGCCAGCAGGCAGGGGCTACCGGCGAACCTATAGTACAGGTCCTACCTTACATCACCTAATACAGGTGTAACAGTGGTTTACCACACTCCTGGGTGCAGGAACCTCCATGGGTCCACCGCCCCCATCTGCTCCATAAATGCTCCTAGTTCCCTGGCCATGCCAGTCTTTTTCCCTGCTCTGGTGTTTGTATGGTCGGGTATACAGTGGGTCCTGCACGCAGTTGAAGTCGCCCCCCCCCCCATGATCAGGCGGTGTGTGTCAAGGTCGGGGATTTCCGCTTTGGTCTTTATGAATTGTGTATCCTCCCAGTTGGGAGCGTCACATTTGCCAGTACGACTGGTGCCCCTTCCAGGACCCCGCTGACCATGACGTACCATCCCCCTGGGTCCGTAACTGTCTTGGTTCCTGTAAGCCTCGTCCTTTTGCTAATTAATATTGTTACACCCCTCGCCCTTGCCCCATGGCATGAGTGGTGCGTCTGTCCCACCCAGCCCTTTCTTACCAGCAGTCGGTCCTTCTCCCTCAGGTGCGTCTCTTGTAGGTAGATTATGTCTTCTTTTAGGCTTCTTAGGTGGGCGAACACTCTGGATCTTTTCGCTGGGCCGTTGAGTCCCCTTACGTTCCAGGTAACAATCCTGGTGGAGGGTTTCTGACCCCCCCCCCCATTCCTGTGGGATAACCCATACTTACCTGGTGGACGTGCCCCTGCACTCCAGGGTTTCCCTTCGTTAGGGGGCCGTCCAAAATGGCCGCAGTCGCCGCTCTCGCCATGAGGTCGGATCCCAGGGTTCCGGGGTTTCCTTTTGTCCAGGGGGCACCCAACACGGCCACCAGCTATGTGCACGCCACATGGCTGAGCCCCTGCACTCCAGGGTCTCCCTTCGCCCAAGCCCTCCCAAGCTCTGCTCCATGCCTGCCGAGGCCTGTGTTCGTGCTGCTTATCTACCTCACCCTTCCCTTTGCTTCTCTTTTGTTCTGCGCTTTCCCCCCTCTTTGTCCCTCTCCCCTGAGAAGCTCGCTGCGATCCTCCTTCCTGCCCTCCCGTGTTGGCCCTCCTCGCTAGCACGGTGGCCTCCCTCCCAGTAACTTGCTCTGCTTTGGTCCTGTTTTACCTTCCTTTTGCTAGCCCTTGTCTCACCCTCCTATCCGCCTTTCTCATCCTCATTCACCTTGCTCCTCTCTCTCTCATTGCATTGAGAGATGGAACGAGCCCGGGAATGAGTCAGCACAGTCCCGCGCAGTACACCAAACACGTGTGTAGAGTTCATGATCTTATTGTCTCTGTTTGCGGTCTGCCCTCTGCTCTTTATTCCGATTCTTCCTTTCTTTTCCATCCCCATCGCTTTCATGATGGTCGTTGCAGCTGTCCCTCCCCAGTTTGTTCACTCTAACGAACTCCTCTGCTGCTGCTAGGGTGTTAAAAGACAGCTCCTTCCCCTCAAATGTTACCCAGAGTTTGGCCGGGAATAACATCCCAAATTTCACGTTACTTTTGTAGAGTGCTGATTTGGCCGTGTTGAATTCAGCCCTTCTTTTGGCCAGGTCCACCCCAATGTCCTGGTACACCCTTATGGTCTTCCCTTCCCACGTGCTCGATTTTGCCTGCCGGGTCCACTTTAGGATTTTTTCCCTGTCTTGGAACCTGTGCAGCTTCACGATAATTCGCTCTGGGCTGCTCCCCGGCTTTGGGCCTGGGTTGGAGCGACCTGTGCACCCTTTCTATTTCCAGTGGGTTTGGGAATTTCTCTCTCCCCACTAGCTTGCCCAGCATTTGGGTGACGTAGCCTGTCGGGTCTCTGCCCTCCATTCCCTCTGGCAGACCCACTATTTTAACATTCTGCCGCCTGGACCTATTTTCCCGGTCCTTCACTTTCCCTCTTGGGCTCCCCTGGGTCGTTACCAGCCTTTTCGCCTCGGTTTCCTGAGTTACCATCCTGTCGCTGTGGTCCGAGGCGGCCCTCTCCAACTCCTGAATCGTTTTCTCCTGCGCCTCCACCTTCCTTTTTAGGCCATCGATGGATCGCGGCATTATGTCCGTTGTCCCCGCCAGCATCTCCTTCATCGTTGTGTGGAGCTCCGTACTGAGTGCCTCCCTCATGGCGTTTATCTCCGTTTTTATCTCCTCCTTTATGGCGTTTATTTGTGTCTTCAGCACGCTCTTCCATTCCTCCCCCTGTGCGGTGGGGGGGGGGGGGGGGTGGTGTGGCCGCCGCGTCCTGTTCCTGCTCCGCTGCTCGGCTCGCCAGCTTTTCCGTTTCCTGGTTCGCCTGAACCTCCGCCTCGCCCCGTGGGGCCGTCTTCCTGCAGCTCCTGCTTTTGTCCTTCACCTTCGCTGCTACTCCTTCTTACATCTCGCCGTCCCCCTGACCTGTTGTTTGCAGGCTCCGTGCTCTGACTTTCAGGCAGTTTCTGAGCGATCCCCACTCCTCCTCCACATGCAGCTCACGGGGACCAGTCTCTCCTCTTTTTTTTTCCCCCTCTTCAGCTCCGTGGAACTGAGCTTTGGTGCCTGGGCAGGGCCGATCGCGGGCCTTCAAATTTTTTTTTCTTTTGAAAAAACTCACCGGGAAAATCCCCGGAAAAAGCAGCGATTTTGTGGATGTGCCGGAGCGTCTTTGCTGCGGCCGCTCCGTTCGCCAGTTCTCATTTCTGTATTCTGTTTTATATTTGGTTACTGGACTCATAATCGGAATGCACGTTTAAGCCGTGTGTGATGATATGCAGAAGCAATCATGTATATAATGATGTACACAACCTCTGACCAGCAGGTGGCTGTGTAAATCTACCATGTGATTCTGTACCTTGAGGAGTTGGGGGATAGTCGTGCTAGTGGATAGTCATACTTGCAGTAGCTCTGGACAATACATCAGTGTTAGTAGTTTGTAATATAATTCTTATAGTTATCCTCACCACGCATTTGTTTTATAATAAAATACTTTAACTAGTCAAGAACTAGACTATTGTGCATCATTCCTACCGTCCAAGTACAAGAACACAACATGGTACCAGGTCTGAAGATCTACTAAGAAAACAAGATTCTTTGAAGATCCAAACAACTAAAGGTAACTCCGAAGAAGAAGAAGGTAAAGAAAAAATCTTCTACTAACCTCGTGAACCACTGGAACTAATACTCAACGCACTGCTGAACTTCGAAGTCCAGGATGGAAGGTTTGAAGGCACCACGCCAGCTTCGAGTCACTGCTAATGTAGATGAGAATATGTTGCAGCCCTTGGTAAGAGGCTCATAGAGTTGCTGCCCACTGTAGCAGGTCCGCAAGCGATAGAAATATTTAATACGTTTGTTTTCGATAGCAAGGCGGATAGCAAGTACTTCGATGAAGTTCTAAAGCAATTTGATTGGCATTGCTCGCCAAATAAATGAGACGTTCGAGCACTACAGATTTTGCATTCAGACCCAGAAGGCAGGCAAATCGTTTGATAGTTTTCTGACCAATTTGCAATTGAAGGCACAGTCGTGTAATTTTGCCAACCTATAAGTGTCGATGATCCGCCATCAGATCGTGTTTGGGATTTGTAACCACAAGGTATGCGAGAGGCTGTTAAGGGAAAATGAGCTTCAGGTGATGATGGCATCAAGAATTGATCCGCCAGCGAGCTAGCTGCACAGCAGATTTGAATCTCAAACATTCTGGCGCAAAGATAGGAGAGGCAGCCGACGCCATTAGTGGAGTGAAGTACACGAGTATGAAACGTGGTTCCGGCATCGGCAGCCATTTTAAGGGGCCAATCAACACCTCCATTTCATGCAAGCAATGCATTAATAGACATTTGCCAACGTTTGGAAAGGTTTGCTCCAAATGTAAAGGCAAAAATCATTTTGCTAAGCTGTGCCTGACCAGTAAAAAACCGGAACAAACAAAATCAATCAACATGGTGGATGAATTAAGCCTCGGAGACACGTTCTTTGTAGACATGGGGCGGATTCTCCGTTTTTGGGACTAAGTCCCCACGCTGTCAGGAAAACTGGCGTCAAAAGACCACAGGTTCCCCATTTTGCTCGGTGCTAGCAGGCAGCCATGTAGAACCCGCAGCTCTAGCTGCCCCCAGCACTTCCGGGTCAGAGGCCGCGCATGTGCATGGCAGCGGCTTCCAGTGGCCATGCCATTTCCATGGCAGACTCAGCCCGCGGAACTGGACCGGCAAAGTATTGCCTGCATTGGCCGCTTGTGCGACCCATACCGCCCGCCCACCCACCCACATTGCCCCCAGTCCCGAATGAAGCACCCCCTGCCAGCCGATCAGCTCTCCCCCGACTATGGTGGCCACAGACTGAGTCCACAGCCGCAGTCGGCACTGGAGCATCGCAGGGCAGGCCTCAGGCAATGGCCTGAGGCTTTAGATACTCAGCATGGAGTACTCCGATTTTCGGTGGGGGGGGGGGGGGGGTGGAGAATTTTAAAACCGGTGCGCTCCTGTTTTCGGCGCCAAAACGGATACACCACCCCGTCCCCGAATGCAATTTCCCCTTCGGGAGTGGAGAATCCAGCCCATGATTTCCAGTGCAAACAAGGATAGTCAAGGCATGCAAGAAGACGACGTTTTAATGACGATTTGCAGCAACAGTGAAGTAAATGCAAACACTCCAAAAGACAGATGGACAGTTCCATTAATGACACCTTAATTAACTCCAAACACGACACGGGAGCGATGGCCAACCTTATCAGTTTGTCAGATTAAAAGAGCTGATAATTAAACCGCAAGTGTTGAATAAAGCAGTACTGAAAGACTACAACGAAAATGAAATGACTACGCTAGGAGCATGAGAGCTTGATGTAAATGTTAAAAACATAGTTCACACAGTAAAATTTTTGATTGTCCAAGCAGAATGTGAATCTCTACTGGCAGTGGAAACATAAGAAGCACTTGATCTAGCAAGTTTACATTGCAGACTGTTCTGCAACCAGGCAACATGCATCAGTAAATTCCATACTGAAGGAATTTCCTGGGGTATTTCAAGGCTTTGGCACATTCCAGTTAGAATCCAGTTATAAGAGAATGCTCAACCAGTCATTCACGCACCAAGATGTGTACCAGCTCCATTGAAAGACAGACTGAAGGATGAGCTAGAAAGGATGACGGCTTTAGGCGTAATCAAACGCATAAAAAACCTACAGATTGGGTAAACTCTATGAAGAAGAGAAGAGAAGTGTTAAGAAGAGAAAGAACGACCTAAGAATCTGTATGGACTGCAAAGATCTGAACCTCAACATTGAAAGAGAAGATTATCCGATACCGAAGAGGGAAGAAATCACATGTGGGATGTCAGGAGCAACCTGTTTTAGCAAATTAGATGCTTCACAAGGTTTTTGGCAGCTCAGGTTGGATAAGGAGAGCACAAAACTGTGCACTTTTAAAACTCCATTCGGGTGATATTGTTTTTTTAAGGATTCTATTCAGTAGAATTTCTGCATCAGAAATTTTCCGTTGGGCTATGGAACACATTGTGGAAGGAATTACAGGAGCCAGAGTATATGTTGACGACATAATCGTCTGGGGATCAACACGAGAAGAGCACGACAGACGGCTTCTCAAAGTTCTGAAGAACATTAAATAAAATGGCTGAGAGCTGAATAAAGCCAAATGCCAATTTGGTGTTGACAATATCACATTCTTGGGAAGCAAACTTTCTGCAAAAGGTACGCAATCTGATCACGGAAAAGTAACGGCAATGGTGAATATTCCACATCCCAATGACAAAAAAGGTGTACGAAGAATGTTAGGAATGATAACGTTTGTTGGAAAATTAATTCCTAATCTTGCAGCTAAAATTCCACACCTCAGAAATGGCATCAAGAAGGACACAATATTCCAATGGTCTACTGGACATGAACAGGAATGGTAAGCATTACAAGAAGCATTGACAACACAGCCAGCGCTGAGATTTTTTTGACCCTACAAAGAAAAGTATTGACAGATGTGTCGAAAGATGGGTTGGGAGCGGTGTTATTGTAACAAGACAATGATTAAAATTGGCTTCCAATTGCCTATGCTTCAGGTTAATATTGGTTACACAACGTCGGTATGCTCAGATTGAAAAACAATGCTTTGGTTTAACTATGGTCTTACTAAGTTCCATGACAAAGTATATGGTCTACCAACATTTGTAGTGGAAACTGACCACAGATCACTGGCAGCAATTGTTTTAAAAAATCTGACCGAGATGTCCCCTCGGATCCAGTGCATGATGGTGAAGCTACAAAGATATGATTTTGATCCCAGGCCTACACCCCAGACAAACATCTCATTGTAGCTGATATGCTATCTCGATCCACAGGCATAGAAAAGATACACTAGTTGGACAAGGATGCTCAGGTCCACGTGAATCTTGTCACTGAGTCTCTTCCTGTATCTGACAACAAATCAAGATGCTGCCTAATGAGCCTTGGCGAGTTCCTGCAGTGCATCTTGTAGATGTTACACACGGGGGGCAGCACGGTAGCACAGTGGTTAGCACTTTTGCTTCACAGCGCCAGGGTCCCAGGTTCGATTCCCGGCTTGGGTCACTGTCTGTGCGGAGTCTGCACGTTCTCCCTGTGGGTTTCCTCCGGGTGCTCTGATTTCCTCCCACTAGTCCCAAAAGACGTGTTGTTAGGTAATTAGGACATTCTGAATTACCTCTCTGTGTACCCGAACAGGCGCTGAAATGTGGCGACTCGGGGATTTTCACAGTAACCTCATTCCAGCGTTAATGTAAGCCTACTTGTGACAATAAAGACTTATTATTAGTGTGATTGCACTGGAGGAGGTGCAGAGGCGATTCACTAGGATGGTGCCTGGGATGGAACATTTACGTTATGAAGCGAGGTTGGATGGGTTTGGGTTGTTTTCACTGGGGCAGAGAAGACTGAGGGGCAACCTGATCGAGGTGGACACGATTATGAGGGGCATGGACAGGGTGGATAGGGAGCAGCTGTTCCCCTTAGCTGAAGGGTCAGTTCCGAGGGGGCACAAGTTCAAGGCGAGGGGCAGGAGGTGGGATTTGAGGAAACATCTTTTTACCCCGAGGGTGGTGACGGTCTGGAATGTACTGCCTGGGAGGGTGGTAGAGGTGGGTTGACCCAGAGGGTGGTGACGGTCTGGAATGTACTGCCTGGGAGGGTGGTAGGGGCCGGTTGTCTCACATCCTTTACAAAATATCTGGATGAGCATTTGGCACATCATAACATTCAAGGCTATGGGCCAAGTGCTGGCAAATGGGATTGGGTCAGCAGCTCAGGTGTTTTTCATGCGTCGGTGCAGATTCGATGGGCCGAAGGGCCTGTCCTGTGCTGTATTATTCTGTGATTCTGTTGGGAGTTGTCAGGGTATTGGGGCCTGAGGCTGCACCTGGGGATTTTGGTCAGGACCTGGGGTCACGGTTTACACTCACAGGCCTCAGAAAACAACCAGTGATGTACCCTACTGTCTTTCTCCCTTTCCTTGCCTGTATCCCATTCTCACTCTCTCTTCCCCCCCCCCCCACCTCTGCCCACCCTCTCTCCCCCCTTCCATCCCTTCCCTCTTCCCCCACTCTCTCTCATTCCCCCTCACACACTCCAAATCCGTTTCTCTCATCACCCTTCCTCTTTTTCACCCTCTCCCTCTCTGACTTTCTCCCTTTCTCTCTCTTTCTCTCTCTCTACCTCTCTCTCCCTCTCCCCCTTTCTCCCTCCATGTCTTTCCCTCTCCACTCACTCTCTCCTTCGCACTCTCTCGCACCGATCTCTCTATGCCTCCCCGTCCTGCTCGATCCCTCTCATTATCCTTCCCTCTCTCTGTCCCCATCTTTTCCACCCCTCAATCTCTCCTTCCCTCACAATCTTCCTCACCCTCTCCCTCGCCTCCCGCTCTCTCCCCATCTCGCTATCACACTGTCTAACATTCACTCCCTCTCTCTATCCAGGATTCTGCCACATTACTCTCCCAGTTGACCAGTTCCCCCCTGGATATAGTTTCGACACGGATGATCTCAACTTCCCCACGGAGAATCTATGCTTCGTTGGCCTGATGTCGATGATTGACCCCCCCAGGGCGGCCGTCCCAGATGCTGTGGGAAAATGCCGGAGCGCTGGCATTAAGGTAAGCGAGTCCTGGTATTGGTGAGGCAGAACGGAAGGATTGAACAGTCAGAGGGCTTGAACTCTAACATTTCCCCCATCCCAGGTCATCATGGTGACAGGCGATCATCCAATCACAGCCAAAGCCATCGCAAAAGGCGTGGGCATCATCTCAGAGGGCAATGAGACCGTGGAGGACATCGCGCAGCGGTTAAACATCCCCATCAGCCAGGTTAACCCTAGGTATGGACCCGGAAACATTCCAGAATAAAGTTCCCTCTGCATTGTCCAGCTTCAGGGAGCCGGCTTCCATTCCCGGTTTGGGTCAATGTCTGTGCGGAGTCTGCACATTCTCCCCGTGTGTGCGTGGGTTTCCTCCGGGTGCTCCGGTTTCTTCCCACAGTCCAAAGATGTGCAGGTTAGATGGATTGGCCGTGATAAATTGCCCCTTAGTGACAAAAAGATGATGTGGGGTTACTAGGTTACGGGGATAGGGTAGAACTGTACGCTTAAGTAGGATGCTCTTTCCAAGGGCCACTGCATACTTGATGGGCCGAATAGCTTCCTTCTACACTGGAGGGATTCTATAATTCTATTGTATGAAACACTGGGGCCTCACGGTAGCATGGTGGTTAGCATCAATGCTTCACAGCTCCAGGGTCCCAGGTTCGATTCCCAGCTGGGTCACTGTCTGTGTGGAGTCTGCACGTCCTCCCTGTGTGTGCGTGGGTTTCCTCCGGGTGCTCCGGTTTCCTCCCACAGTCCAAAGATGTGCGGGTTAGGTGGATTGGCCATGCTAAATTGCCCGTAGTAAAAGGTTAATGGGGGGGATTGTTGGGTTACGGGTTACGTGGGTTTAAGTAGGGTGATCATTGCTCGGCACAACATCGAGGGCCGAAGGGCCTGTTCTGTGCTGTACTGTTCTATGTTCTATGTTCTACTCCCAGGACAGGTACAGCACAGGGTTAGATACAGAGTAAAGCTTCCTCTACACTGTCCCCATCAAACACTCCCAGGACAGGTACAGCACAGGGTTAGATACAGAGTAAAGCTTCCTCTACACTGTCCCCATCAAACACTCCCAGTACAGGTACAGCACAGGGTTAGATACAGAGTAAAGCTCCCTCTACACTGTCCCCATCAAACACTCCCAGGACAGGGACAGCACGGGGTTAGATACAGAGTAAAGCTCCCTCTGCATTGTCCCCATCAAACACTCCCAGGACAGGTACAGCACAGGGTTAGATACAGAGTAAAGTTCCCCCTACACTGTCCCCATCAAACACTCCCAGGACAGGTACAGCACGGGGTTAGATACAGAGTAAAGCTCCCTCTCCACTGTCCCCATCAAACATTCCCAGGACAGGTACAGCACGGGGTGATATACAGAGTAAAGATCCCTCTGCACTGTCCCCATCAAACACTCCCAGGACAGGTACAGCACGGGGTTAGATACAGAGTAAACTTCCCCCTACACTGTCCCATCAAACACCCCCAGGACAGTTACAGCACGGGTTAGAAACAGAGTAAAGCTCCCTCTGGACTGTCCCCATCAAACTCTCCCAGGACAGGTACAGCACGGGGTTAGATACAGTGTAAAGTTCCCCCTACACTGTCCCCATCAAACACTCCCAGGACAGGTACAGCACGGGGTTATATACAGAGTAAAGCTCCCTCTCCACTGTCCCCATCAAACACTCACAGGACAGGTACAGCACGGGGTTAGATACAGAGTAAAGCTCCCTCTACACTGTCCCCATCAAACACTCCCAGGACAGGGACAGCACGGGGTTAGATACAGAGTAAAGCTCCCTCTGCACTGTTCCCATCAAACACTCCCAGGACAGGGACAGCACGGGGTTAGATACAGAGTAAAGCTCCTCCTGCACTGTCCCCATCAAACACTCCCAGAAAAGGTACAGCACGGGGTTAGATGCAGAGTAAAGCTCCCTCTGCACTGTCCCATCAAACACTGCCAGGACAGGTACAGCACGGGGTTAGATACAGAGTAAAGTTCCCCCTACACTGTCCCATCAAACACTCCCAGGACAGTTACAGCACGGGGTTAGATACAGAGTAAAGCTCCCTCTACACTGTCCCCATCAAACACTCCCAGAACAGGTACAGCACGGGGTTAGATACAGAGTAAAGCTCCCTCTGCACTGTCCCTGTCAAACACTGCCAGGACAGGTACAGCACGGGGTTAGATACAGAGTAAAGATCCCTCTGCACTGTCCCCATCAAACACTCCCAGGACAGGTACAGCACGGGGTTAGATACAGAGTAAAGTTCCCCCTACACTGTCCCATCAAACACTCCCAGGACAGTTACAGCACGGGGTTAGATACAGAGTAAAGCTCCCTCTACACTGTCCCCATCAAACACTCCCAGAACAGGTACAGCACGGGGTTAGATACAGAGTAAAGCTCCCTCTGCACTGTCCCTGTCAAACACTGCCAGGACAGGTACAGCACGGGGTTAGATACAGAGTAAAGTTCCCTCTGCACTGTCCCCATCAAACACTCCCAGGACAGGTACAGCACGGGGTTGGATACAGTGTAAAGTTCCCCCTACACTGTCCCCATCAAACACTCCCAGGACAGGTACAGCACGGGGTTAGATACAGAGTAAAGCTCCCTCTCCACTGTCCCCATCAAACATTCCCAGGACAGGTACAGCACGGGGTGATATACAGAGTAAAGATCCCTCTGCACTGTCCCCATCAAACACTCCCAGGACAGGTACAGCACGGGGTTAGATACAGAGTAAACTTCCCCCTACACTGTCCCATCAAACACCCCCAGGACAGTTACAGCACGGGTTAGATACAGAGTCAAGCTCCCTCTACACTGTCCCCATCAAACACTGCCAGGACAGGTACAGCACGGGGTTAGATACAGAGTAAAGCTCCCTGTGCACTGTCCCTGTCAAACACTGCCAGGACAGGTACAGGACGGGGTAAGATACAGAGTAAAGCTCCCTCTGCACTGTCCCTGTCAAACACTGCCAGGACAGGTACAGCACAGGATTAGAAACAGAGTAAAGCTCCCTCTGGACTGTCCCCATCAAACACTCCCAGGACAGGTACAGCACGGGGTTAGATACAGTGTAAAGTTCCCCCTACACTATCCCCATCAAACACTCCCAGGACAGGTACAGCACGGGGTTATATACAGAGTAAAGCTCCCTCTCCACTGTCCCCATCAAACACTCACAGGACAGGTACAGCACGGGGTTAGATACAGAGTAAAGCTCCCTCTACACTGTCCCCATCAAACACTCCCAGGACAGGGACAGCACGGGGTTAGATACAGAGTAAAGCTCCCTCTGCACTGTTCCCATCAAACACTCCCAGGACAGGGACAGCACGGGGTTAGATACAGAGTAAAGCTCCTCCTGCACTGTCCCCATCAAACACTCCCAGAAAAGGTACAGCACGGGGTTAGATGCAGAGTAAAGCTCCCTCTGCACTGTCCCATCAAACACTGCCAGGACAGGTACAGCACGGGGTTAGATACAGAGTAAAGTTCCCCCTACACTGTCCCATCAAACACTCCCAGGACAGTTACAGCACGGGGTTAGATACAGAGTAAAGCTCCCTCTACACTGTCCCCATCAAACACTCCCAGAACAGGTACAGCACGGGGTTAGATACAGAGTAAAGCTCCCTCTGCACTGTCCCTGTCAAACACTGCCAGGACAGGTACAGCACGGGGTTAGATACAGAGTAAAGTTCCCTCTGCACTGTCCCCATCAAACACTCCCAGGACAGGTACAGCACGGGGTTAGATTCAGAGTAAACTTCCCCCTACACTGTCCCATCAAACACTCCCAGGACAGTTACAGTACGGGGTTAGATACAGAGTAAAGCTCCCTCTACACTGTCCCCATCAAACACTCCCAGAACAGGTACAGCACGGGGTTAGATACAGAGTAAAGCTCCCTCTGCACTGTCCCTGTCAAACACTGCCAGGACAGGTACAGCACAGGATTAGATACAGAGTAAAGCTCCCTCTGCACTGTCCCCATCAAACACTCCCAGGACAGGTACAGCACGGGGTTAGATACAGTGTAAAGTTCCCCCTACACTGTCCCCATCAAACACTCCCAGGACAGGTACGGCATGGGGCTAGATACAGAGTAAAGCTTTTTCTGCACTGTCCCCATCAAACACTCCCAGAACAGGTACAGCACGGGGTTAGATGCAGAGTAAAGCACCCTCTGCACTGTCCCATCAAACACTGCCAGGACATGTACAGCACGGGGTTAGATACAGTGTAAAGTTCCCTCTCCACTGTCCCCATCAAACACTCACAGGACAGGTACAGCACGGGGTTAGATACAGAGTAAAGCTCCCTCTACACTGTCCCCATCAAACACTCCCAGGACAGTTACAGCACGGGGTTAGATACAGAGTAAAGCTCCCTCTACACTGTCCCCATCAAACACTCAAAGGACAGGTACAGCACGGGGTTAGATACAGAGTAAAACTCCTTCTGCACTGTCCCTGTCTAACACTCCCAGGACAGGTACAGCACGGGGTTAGATACAGAGCAAAGCTCCCTCTACACTGTCCCCATCAAACACTCCCAGGACAGGTACAGCACGGGGTTAGATACAGAGTAAAGCTCCTTCTACACTGTCCCCATCAAACACTCCCAGGACAGGTACAGCACGGGGTTAGATGCAGAGTAAAGCTCCCTCTACACTGTCCCCATCAAACACTCCCAGAACAGGTACAGCACAGGGTTAGATACAGAGTAAAGCTCCCTCTGCACTGTCCCTGTCAAACACTGCCAGGACAGGTACAGCACGGGGTTAGATACAGAGTAAAGCTCCCTCTGCACTGTCCCTGTCAAACACTGCCAGGACAGGTAGAGTACGGAATTAAATACAGAGTAAAGCTCCCTCTGCACTGTCCCCATCAAACACTCCCAGGACAGGTACAGCACGGCGTTAGATACAGTGTAAAGTTCCCTCTATACTGTCCCCATCAAACACTCAAAGGACAGGTACAGCACGGGGTTAGATACAGAGTAAAGCTCCTTCTGCACTGTCCATGTCTAACACTCCCAGGACAGGTACAGCACGGGGTTATATACAGAGCAAAGCTCCCTCTACACTGTCCCCATCAAACACTCCCAGGACAGGTACAGCACGGGGTTAGATACAGAGTAAAGCTCCTTCTGCACTGTCCCCATCAAACACTCCCAGGTCAGGTACAGCACGGGGTTAGATACAGAGTAAAGCTCCATCTACACTGTCCCCATCAAACACTCCCAGGACAGGTACAGCACGGGGTTAGATACAGAGTAAAGCTCCTTCTGCACTGTCCCCATCAAACACTCCCAGGACAGGTACAGCACGGGGTTAGATACAGAGTAAAGCTCCCTCTACACTGTCCCCATCAAACACTCCCAGGACAGGTACAGCACGGGGTTAGATACAGAGTAAAGCTCCTTCTCCACTGTCCCTGTCTAACACTCCCAGGACAGGTACAGCATGGGGTTAGATGCAGAGTAAAGCTCCCTCTGCACTGTCCCATTAAACACTCCCAGGACAGGTACAGTACGGGGTTAGATACAGAGTGAAGCTCCCTCTGCACTGTCCCTGTCAAACACTGCCAGGACAGGTGCAGCACGGGGTTAGATACAGAGTAAAGTTCCCCCTACACTGTCCCCATCAAACACTCCCAGGACAGGTATAGCACGGGGTTAGATACAGAGTAAAGTTCCCCCTACACTGTCCCCATTAAACACTCCCAGGACAGGTACAGCACGGGGTTAGATACAGAGTAAAGCTCCCTCTACACTGTCCCCATCAAACACTCCCAGGACAGGTACAGCACGTGGTTAGATACAGAGTAAAGCTCCTTCTGCACTGTCCCTGTCTAACACTCCCAGGACAGGTACAGCACGGGGTTAGATACAGAGTAAAGCTCCCTCTGCACTGTCCCTGTCAAACACTGCCAGGACAGGTACAGCACGGGGTTAGATACAGAGTAAAGCTCCCTCTGCACTGTCCCTGTCAAACACTGCCAGGACAGGTAGAGTACGGGATTAGATACAGAGTAAAGCTCCCTCTGCACTGTCCCCATCAAACACTCCCAGGACAGGTACAGCACGGGGTTAGATACAGTGTAAAGTTCCCTCTATACTGTCCCCATCAAACACTCAAAGGACAGGTACAGCACGGGGTTAGATACAGAGTAAAGCTCCCTCTACACTGTCCCCATCAAACACTCAAAGGACAGGTACAGCACGGGGTTAGATACAGAGTAAAGCTCCTTCTGCACTGTCCCTGTCTAACACTCCCAGGACAGGTACAGCACGGGGTTAGATACAGAGCAAAGCTCCCTCTACACTGTCCCCATCAAAC
Source organism: Scyliorhinus canicula (assembly GCF_902713615.1). Classification (NCBI taxonomy): domain Eukaryota; kingdom Metazoa; phylum Chordata; class Chondrichthyes; order Carcharhiniformes; family Scyliorhinidae; genus Scyliorhinus; species Scyliorhinus canicula. Next base: position 198,946,894 of record NC_052151.1, read on the forward strand.
ACTCCCAGGACAGGTACAGCACGGGGTTAGATACAGAGTAAAGCTCCTTCTACACTGTCCCCATCAAACACTCCCAGGACAGGTACAGCACGGGGTTAGATGCAGAATAAAGCTCCCTCTACACTGTCCCCATCAAACACTCCCAGAACAGGTACAGCACGGGGTTAGATACAGAGTAAAGCTCCTTCTGCACTGTCCCCATCAAACACTCCCAGGACAGGTACAGCACGGGGTTAGATACAGAGTAAAGCTCCCTCTACACTGTCCCCATCAAACACTCCCAGGACAGGTACAGCACGGGGTTAGATACAGAGTAAAGCTCCTTCTCCACTGTCCCTGTCTAACACTCCCAGGACAGGTACAGCATGGGGTTAGATGCAGAGTAAAGCTCCCTCTGCACTGTCCCATTTAACACTCCCAGGACAGGTACAGCACGGGGTTAGATACAGAGTGAAGCTCCCTCTGCACTGTCCCTGTCAAACACTGCCAGGACAGGTGCAGCACGGGGTTAGATACAGAGTAAAGTTCCCCCTACACTGTCCCCATCAAACACTCCCAGGACAGGTATAGCACGGGGTTAGATACAGAGTAAAGTTCCCCCTACACTGTCCCCATTAAACACTCCCAGGACAGGTACAGCACGGGGTTAGATACAGAGTAAAGCTCCCTCTACACTGTCCCCATCAAACACTCCCAGGACAGGTACAGCACGTGGTTAGATACAGAGTAAAGCTCCTTCTGCACTGTCCCTGTCTAACACTCCCAGGACAGGTACAGCACGGGGTTAGATACAGAGTAAAGCTCCCTCTGCACTGTCCCTATCAAACACTGCCAGGACAGGTGGAGCACGGGGTTAGATACAGAGTAATGCTCCCTCTGCACTGTCCCCATCATACACTCCCAGGACAGGTACAGCACGGGGTTAGATATAGAGTAAAGTTCCCCCTTCACTGTCCCCATCAACCACTCCCAGGACAGGTACAGCACGGGGTTAGATACAGAGTAAAGCTCCCTCTACACTGTCCCCATCAAACACTCCCAGAACAGGTACAGCACGGGGTTAGAGAACAGAGTAAAGCTCCTTCTGCACTGTCCCCATCAAACACTCCCAGGACAGGTACAGCACGGGGTTAGATACAGAGTAAAGCTCCCTCTACACTGTCCCTGTCAAACACTGCCAGGACAGGTACAGCACGGGGTTAGATACAGAGTAAAGCTCCCTCTGCACTGTCCCTGTCAAACGCTGCCAGGACAGGTAGAGCACGGGATTAGATACAGAGTAAAGCTCCCTCTGCACTGTCCCCATCAAACACTCCCAGGACAGGTACAGCACGGGGTTAGATACAGTGTAAAGTTCCCTCTATACTGTCCCCATCAAACACTCAAAGGACAGGTACAGCACGGGGTTCGATACAGAGTAAAGCTCCTTCTGCACTGTCCCTGTCTAACACTCCCAGGACAGGTACAGCACGGGGTTAGATACAGAGTAAAGCTCCTTCTGCACTGTCCCCATCAAACACTCCCAGGTCACGTACAGCACGGGGTTAGATACAGATAAAGCTCCATCTACACTGTCCCCATCAAACACTCCCAGGACAGGTACAGCACGGGGTTAGATACAGAGTAAAGCTCCTTCTGCACTGTCCCCATCAAACACTCCCAGGACAGGTACAGCACGGGGTTAGATACAGAGTAAAGCTCCCTCTACACTGTCCCCATCAAACACTCCCAGGACAGGTACAGCACGGGGTTAAATACAGAGTAAAGCTCCTTCTGCACTGTCCCTGTCTAACACTCCCAGGACAGGTACAGCACGGGGTTAGATACAGAGTAAAGCTCCCTCTACACCAGTGGTTCTCAATCGGGGTCTACATGGACCCTGGGGGTCCAGGTAACATTACTGGGGGTCCACACAAAAAAAATACCGAATTGGGTTCCACGGTGATATTTTTGTGGTCCATAGAGCAATTCTACTTCAGAACAATTGTTATTACTGAGAATCAAGTAGAAGAAAAAAATGTTTGTTTTCATGATGAATATTCACCTTTCTCTCTCTCTCTCTCTCTCCCTCGCACTGACAAAGGTCAAAGAGAGATTATAATCTATCTAATTTACCTTGAGGTAAATACCCACGGTTGACCTGACGCTTATGCCACGTTTCGCCTTGACAAGTTTAATGAATGATTTAACACAGTAATCACTAGAAACTGTGTATATTTGATATGAATTGGTTATTTTTAGAGTAATTTAATTCAATTTAGTCAGTAAAAAGTTTTTTTCATTACTCTTCATATTAGAATAAGTTTGGCAACGTACGAAAATACCGCTAATCCGTTTCCAACCCTCACGGTAAGGTAGATGGACTTTAGGATTAGTTTACCACGCATATAAGAAGCTCTTTTTTCTGTGGAATGGCTATGGGGGTCCACAAAAAAAAATTAAGAGGAAATGGGGTCCATGGGTTAAAAAAGGTTGAGAACTCCTGCTCTACACTGTCCCCATCAAACACTCCCAGGACAGGTACAGCACAGGGTTAGATACAGAGTAAAGCTCCCTCTACACTGTCCCCATCTAACACTCCCAGGACAGGTACAGCACTGGGTTAGATACAGAGTAAAGCTCCCTCTACACTGTCCCCATCAAACATTCCCAGGACAGGTACAACATGGGGTTAGATACAGAGTAAAGCTCCCTCTACACTGTCCCCATCAAACACTCCCAGGACAGGTACAGCACGGGGTTAGATACAGAGTAAAGCTCCCTCTCCACTGTCCCCATCAAACACTCCCAGGACAGGTACAGCACGGGGTTAGATACAGAGTAAAGCTCCTTCTGCACTGTCCCTGTCTAACACTCCCAGGACAGGTACAGCACGGGGTTAGATACAGAGTAAAGCTCCCTCTACACTGTCCCCATCAAACACTCCCAGGACAGGTACAGCATGGGGTTAGATACAGAGTAAATCTCCCTCTACACTGTCCCCATCAAACACTCCCAGGACAGGTACAGCACGGGGTTAGATACAGAGTAAAGCTCCCTCTGCACTGTCCCTATCAAACACTGCCAGGACAGGTGGAGCACGGGGTTAGATACAGAGTAAAGCTCCCTCGGCACTGTCCCCATCAAACACTCCCAGGACAGGTACAGCACGGGGTTAGATACAGAGTAAAGCTCCTTCAGCACTGTCCCTGTCTAACACTCCCAGGACAGGTACAGCACGGGGTTAGATACAGAGTAAAGCTCCCTCTGCACTGTCCCTATCAAACACTGCCAGGACAGGTGGAGCACGGGGTTAGATACAGAGTAAAGCTCCCTCTACACTGTCCCCATCAAACACTCTTATGGTCTCATAACGCTCCCTCTAAACTCATAATTCGCAGTAAGGAGTTTGCACTGTTTGCGGGGGGGATGATGATGTGCATGCAGCTTTATGACCACTTTCGACCTTGCTGTGTGACCTTTGCCTCCTGACCCAGGGACGCCAAGGCCTGTGTGATCCATGGCACAGACCTGAAGGACATGGTGCAAGAACAGCTTGATCAGATTCTAGCCAATCACACGGAGATCGTATTTGCTCGTACCTCCCCCCAACAGAAGCTAATTATCGTGGAGGGATGTCAGAGACAGGTGGGTCCCGTATCGTACAGTATGAACACACCCCCTCCCCCTCTCCAATACAATTGAGATAGTGCCTGCACTCCATGGCTGAATAGCTGCTTTCTTAATTGTGCAATGGCATGCAGTGCTGATGATTGTGCAATGGCATGCAGTGCTGACCTCTCACGTATTCATGTTACCAGGAGTCCTTCATTACTGCAAACATGCCAATTGATCTCTGGCTGACCCGAGGTTGAAGTTATGTGACAGCATTCAGCCCTGGTTAGCCTAGGCCAGCAGAGGACAGGGGCCCGACAACCCTCTGAGCATTTTCTGTTTCTTGATTAATGGCATGACTGTTTCTTTGCGGGGCAACATGGTGGCACAGTAGTTAGCACTGCTGCCTCACGACGCCGAGGTCCCAGGTTCAATCCCAGCCCTGGATCACTGTCCGTGTGGAGTTTGCACATTCTCCCCGTGTCTGCGTGGGTTTCTCCCCCACAACCCAAAGATGTGCAGGGTGGGTGGATTGGCCCACGCTAAATTGGCCCTTAATTGGAAAAAATGAATTGGGTGCTCTAAATTTATGAAAAGAAAAAAAACTATGAAATAACCGTTGCTCTGCTTCCCTCTGCAGGGTGCCATTGTGGCCGTGACGGGAGACGGTGTCAATGACTCGCCTGCCTTAAAGAAGGCGGACATTGGCGTCGCCATGGGGATCTCGGGCTCCGATGTCTCTAAACAGGCAGCCGACATGATCCTGTTGGATGACAACTTCGCCTCCATCGTCACGGGTGTAGAAGAAGGTGGGAAAGGGGAGTGGACGGGGGGGAGGGTGGAGGGCAGGGGGAGCTGGGGAGGAAGAGTTTCAGGGGGAGGAGTAACTGATGGGCTGGCATCATCCTGGAATGGGGCTCACTTTCGCACTGGACTCTGCTGAGGGAGGAACATGTGGGGTGGCTCTCTGGTTGATCTGGGATCTTCCTGTGCATTCGTTAGCTCAGTATCTCAGTCGGGCTGATTTGTCAATCCCACAGGACGCCTGATATTCGACAACCTAAAGAAGTCAATCGCCTACACTCTGACCAGCAACATCCCAGAAATCACTCCATTCCTTCTCTTCATCGTTGCAAACATCCCTCTCCCTCTGGGGACCGTCACCATCCTCTGCATTGACCTGGGCACAGATATGGTGAGTGTTTGAGAGAGAGAGAATTGGAGAGAGACTGGGACAGGGAGAGAGAGAGAGACACACAGGCACACACACAAAGAGAGACAAGAGATGGGGAGAGACAGACAGTGCACAGAGAGAGATAAAAGGAAAGAGTTGGAGGGAAGGGATTTGATAGGGAGACAGATTGGAGGGGAGTGTATTGAAGTAGAGGGGAATTGGAGGATCCCCGTCCAATTAGAAGGAAGGGGAAGTGAAGTGAGGGGATCGGAGCGAATTGGAGGCGAGGCTGATTGGAGAAGAGAGGAATAGTAAGGGAGGGATGTGAAGGACAAATTAATTGGAGGAGGGGAATATGATGGGAAGGGATTGGCAGGGATAAGGCTTAGAGGAGAGAGGAGTTGGAAGGGAGATGATTTGGAGGGGCGGGGAGTTGGTCTGGAGGGGACTGGTGTACTCCTGAAGGAAGAAATCAGAGCTGGTGTTTACTAAGAATGGATTTATTGGCAAGAGTAAAACATTACAGGTTCAGGTTTATATCTTTAAACTCCACTCCTATGTCAGTGAGTCTCTCTTGTGCTCAAGTGACAATCCAAACAAGTAGCTGTGCTTCTCCTGAATTGCTGCAATTAGCAGGAATTGGGACGGGGGTTTGTTGGTTTGTGATTGGATGGTTCCTAAACTCTGTTCTCTAACCATCAGGTTCCTGCGATCTCATTGGCTTATGAAGCAGCCGAGAGTGACATCATGAAACGCCAACCTCGGAATCCAAAAACGGACAAATTAGTGAACGAAAAGCTGATCAGCATGGCGTATGGACAGATCGGTGAGGGAGGGAGAGAGGGAACGAGAGAGAGAGAGGGAGGGAGGTGAAGGAGAGAGAGGGTGGGAGAATCAGCATGGCGTACGGACAGATCGGTGAGGGAGGGAGAGAGGGAACGAGGGAGAGAGGTGAAGGGAGAGCGAGGGTGGGAGAATCAGCATGGCGTATGAACACATCGGTGAGGGAGGGAGAGAGGGAACGAGAGAGAGAGGGTGGGAGGTGAAGGGAGAGAGAGGGTGGGAGAATCAGCACGGCGTACGGACAGATCGGTGAGGGAGGGAGAGAGGGATCGAGGGAAGGAGGTGAAGGGAGAGAGAGGGTGGGAGAATCAGCATGGCGTATGGACAGATCGGTGAGGGAGGGAGAGAGGGAATGAGAGAGAGAGGGAGGGAGGTGAAGGGAGAGAGAGGGTGGGAGAATCAGCATGGCGTATGGACAGATCGATGAGGGAGGGCGAGACGGAACGAGAGAGAGAGGGAGGGAGGTGAAGGGAGAGAGAGGGTGGGAGAATCAGCACAGCGTATGGACCGATCGGTGAGGGAGGGAGAGAGGGAACGAGAGAGAGAGGGAGGGAGGTGAAGGGAGAGAGAGGGTGGGAGAAACAGCATGGCGTACGGACAGATCGGTGAGGGAGGGAGAGAGGGAACGAGGGAGGGAGGTGAAGGGAGAGAGAGGGTGGGAGAATCAGCACAGCGTACGGACAGATCGGTGAGGGAGGGAGAGAGGGAACGAGGGAGAGAGGGAGGGAGGTGAAGGGAGAGAGAGGGTGGGAGAATCAGCATGGCGTATGGACAGATCGGTGAGAGAGGGAGAGAGGGAACGAGGGAGGGAGGTGCAGGGAGAGCGAGGGTGGGAGAATCAGCATGGCGTATGGACAGATCGGTGAGGGACGGAGAGAGGGAACGAGAGAGAGAGGGAGGGAGGTGAAGGGAGAGAGAGGGTGGGAAAATCAGCATGGCGCATGGACAGAACGGTGCGGGAGGGAGAGAGGGAACGAGAGAGAGATGGAGGGAGGTGAAGGGAGAGAGAGGGTGGGAGAATCAGCATGGCGTATGGACAGATCGGTGAGGGAGGGAGAGAGGGAACGAGGGAGGGAGGTGAAGGGAGAGAGAGAGGGTGGGTGAATCAGCACAGCATACGGACAGATCTGTGAGAGAGGGAGAGAAGGAACGAGAGGGAGAGGGAGGGAGGTGAAGGGAGAGCGAGGGTCGGAGAATCAGCATGGCGTATGGACAGATCGGTGACGGACGGAGAGAGGGAACGAGGGAGGGAGGTGAAGGGAGAGAGAGGGTGGGAGAATCAGCACGGCGTATGGACAGATCGGTGAGGGAGGGAGAGAGGGAACGAGGGAGGGAGGTGAAGGGAGAGAGAGGGTGGGAGAATCAGCACGGCGTACGGACAGATCTGTGAGAGAGGGAGAGAGGGAACGAGAGAGAGAGGGAGGGAGGTGAAGGGAGAGCGAGGGTGGGAGAATCAGCATGGCGTATGGACAGATCGGTGAGGGAGGGAGAGAGGGAACGAGGGGGAGAGGGAGGGAGGTGAAGGGAGAGCGAGGGTGGGAGAATCAGCACGGCGTACGGACAGATCGGTGAGGGAGGGAGAGAGGGAACGAGAGAGAGAGGGAGGGAGGTGAAGGGAGAGAGAGGGTGGGAGAATCAGCATGGCGTATGGACAGATCGGTGAGGGAGGGAGAGAGGGAACGAGAGAGGGAGGGAGGTGAAGGGAGAGCGATGGTGGGAGAATCAGCATAGCGTACGGACAGATCGGTGAGGGAGGGTGAGAGGGAAAGAGAGAGAGACGGAGGGAGGTGAAGGGAGAGAGAGAGGATGGGAGAATCAGCATGGCGTACGGACAGATCTGTGAGAGAGGGAGAGAGGGAACAAGAGAGGGAGGGAGGGAGGTGAAGGGAGAGCGAGGGTGGGAGAATCAGCACGGCGTACGGACAGATCTGTGAGAGAGGGAACGAGAGAGAGAGAGAGGGAGGTGAAGGGAGAGCGAAGGTGGGAGAATCAGCATGGCGTATGGACAGATCGGTGAGGGACGGAGAGAGGGAACGAGAGAGAGAGGGAGGGAGGTGAAGGGAGAGAGAGGGTGGGAGAATCAGCATGGCGTATGGACAGATCGGTGAGGGACGGAGAGAGGGAACAAAAGTGAGAGGGAGGGAGGTGAAGGGAGAGAGAGGGTGGGAAAATCAGCATGGCGCATGGACAGATCGGTGCGGGAGGGAGAGAGGGAACGAGAGAGAGATGGAGGGAGGTGAAGGGAGAGAGAGGGTGGGAGAATCAGCATGGCGTATGGACAGATCGGTGAGAGAGGGAACGAGGGAGGGAGGTGAAGGGAGAGAGAGAGGGTGGGTGAATCAGCACAGCATATGGACAGATCTGTGAGAGAGGGAGAGAGGGAACGAGAGAGAGAGGGAGGGAGGTGAAGGGAGAGCGAGGGTGGGAGAATCAGCATGGGGCAGCAGGGTAGCAAGGGGCAGCAGGGTAGCATGGTGGTTAGCATAAATGCTTCACAGCTCCAGGGTCCCAGGTTCGATTCCCGGCTGGGTCACTGTCTGTGTGGAGTCTGCACGTCCTCCCCCTGTGTGCGTGGGTTTCCTCCGGGTGCTCCGGTTTCCTCCCACAGTCCAAAGATGTGCGGGTTAGGTGGATTGGCCATGCTAAATTGCCCGTAGTGTCCTAATAAAAGTAAGGTTAAGGTGGGGGGTTGTTGGGTTACGGGTATAGGGTGGATACGTGGGTTTGAGTAGGGTGATCATGGCTCGGCACAACATTGAGGGCCGAAGGGCCTGTTCTGTGCTGTACTGTTCTACTGTTCTACTGTATGGACAGATCGGTGAGGGAACGAGAGAGAGAGGGAGGGAGGTGAAGGGAGAGAGAGGGTGGGAGAATCAGCATGGCGTATGGACAGATCGGTGTGGGAAGGAGAGAGGGAACGAGGGGGAGAGGGAGGGAGGTGAAGGGAGAGCGAGGGTGGGAGAATCAGCATGGCGTATGGACAGATCGGTGAGGGAGGGAGAGAGGGAACGAGAGAGGGAGGGAGGTGAAGGGAGAGAGAGGGTGGGAGAATCAGCACAGCGTATGGACAGATCGGTGAGGGAGGGAGAGAGGGAACGAGAGAGAAAGAGAGGAAGGTGAAGGGAGAGCGATGGTGGGAGAATCAGCATAGCGTATGGACAGATCGGTGAGGGAGGGTGAGAGGGAAAGAGAGAGAGACGGAGGGAGGTGAAGGGAGAGCGAGGGTGGGAGAATCAGCATGGCGTACGGACAGATCGGTGAGGGAGGGAGAGAGGGAACAAGAGAGGGAGGGAGGGAGGTGAAGGGAGAGCGAAGGTGGGAGAATCAGCACGGCGTACGGACAGATCTGTGAGAGAGGGAGAGAGGGAACGAGAGAGAGAGGGAGGGAGGTGAAGGGAGAGCGAGGGTGGGAGAATCAGCATGGCGTACGGACAGATCGGTGAAGAAGAGAGGGAGTGAGATGGGAACGAGGAAGGGAGGTGAAGGAGAGCGGAGGGTGGAGAATCAGCATCGGCGTATGGACAGATTCGGTGAGGGATGGTGAGCGAGGACCGACGGGAGGGAAGGTGAAGGGATGAGAGAGAGGGTGAGTCGAATCAGCACAGCATACGGACAAGATCTGTGAGAAGAGGGGAGAGAGGGAACGAGAAGGGAGAGGGAGGGAGGTGAGGGGAGAGCGAGGGTGAGAGACTCAGCATGGTGTATGGACAGATCGGGAGGGAGGGAGAGAGGGATACGACGGGCGGGAGGTGAAGGGAGGAGAGAGGGTGGGAGAATCAGCACGGCTGTTCCGGGAACAGATCTGTGATGAGAACGGGAGAGGGAACGAAAGAGAGAGGGAGGGAGGTGAAGGGAGAGAGAGGGTGGGAGAATCAGCATGGCGTATGGACAGATCGGTGAGGGAGGGAGAGAGGGAACGAGGGGGAGAGGGAGGGAGTTGAAGGGAGAGAGAGGGTGGGAGAATCAGCATGGCGTATGGACAGATCGGTGAGGGAGGGAGAGAGGGAACGAGAGAGAGAGGGAGGAAGGTGAAGGGAGAGCGAGGGTGGGAGAATCAGCATAGCGTACGGACCGATCGGTGAGGGAGGGAGAGAGGGAACGAGAGAGAGACGGAGGGAGGTGAAGGGAGAGAGAGGATGGGAGAATCAGCATGGCTTACGGACAGATCTGTGAGGGAGGGAGAGAGGGAACGAGAGAGAGAGGAGGGAGGTGAAGGGAGAGCGAGGGTGGGAGAATCAGCATGGCGTATGGACAGATCGGTGAAGGAGGGAGAGAGGGAACGAGAGAGAGAGGGAACGGAGGGAGGTGAAGGGAGAGAGAGGATGGGAGAATCAGCATGGCTTACGGACAGATCTGTGAGGGAGGGAGAGAGGGAACGAGAGAGAGAGGGAGGGAGGTGAAGGGAGAGCGAGGGTGGGGAGAATCAGCATGGCGTATGGACAGATCGGTGAGGAGGGAGAGAGGGAACGAGAGAGAGAGGGAACGAGGGAGGGAGGTGAAGGGAGAGAGGGTGGGAGAATCAGCACGGCGTACGGACAGATCGGTGAGGGAGGGAGAGAGGGAACGAGAGAGAGAGGGAGGGATGTGAAGGGAGAGCGAGGGTGGGAGAATCAGCATGGCGTATGGACAGATCGGTGAGGGAGGGAGAGAGGGAACGAGGGAGGGAGGTGAAGTGAGAGAGAGGGTGGGAGAATCAGCATGGCGTATGGACAGATCGGTGAGGGAGGGAGAGAGGGAACGAGGGAGGGAGGTGAAGGGAGAGCGAGGGTGGGAGAATCAGCATGGCGTATGGACAGATCGGTGAGGGAGGGAGAGAGGGAACGAGAGAGAGAGGGAGGGAGGTGAAGGGACTGCGAGGGTCGGAGAATCAGCACGGCGTATGGACAGATCGGTGAGGGAGGGAGAGAGGGAACGAGGGAGGGATGTGAAGGGAGAGAGAGGGTGGGAGAATCAGCATGGCGTATGGACAGATCGGTGAGGGAGCGAGAGAGGGAACGAGAGAGAGGGAGGGAGGTGAAGGGAGAGCGAGGGTGGGAGAATCAGCATGGTGTATGGACAGATCGGTGAGGGAGAGAGGGAGGGAGGTGAAGGGAGTGAGAGGGTGAGAGAATCAGCATGGCGTGCGGACAGATCTGTGAGGGAGGGAGAGAGGGAACGAGGGAGGCATGTGAAAGGAGAGAGAGGGTGGGAGAATCAGCATGGCGTATGGACAGATCGGTGAGGGAGGGAGTGAGAGAGGGAGGGTGGTGAAGGGAGAGCGAGGGTGGGAGAATCTGCATGGCGTTTGGACAGATCGGAGAGGGAGGGAGGTGAAGGGAGAGAGAGGGTGGGAGAATCAGCATGACGTACGGACAAATCGGTGAGGGAGGGAGAGAGGGAACGAGGGAGGGAGGTGAAGGGAGAGAGAGGGTTGGAGAATCAACATGGCATATGGACAGATCGGTGAGGGAACGAGAGAGAGAGGGAGGCAGGTGAAGGGAGAGCGAGGGTGGGAGAATCTGCATGGTGTATGGACTGATCGGTGAGGCAGGGAGTGAGGGAACGAGGTAGGGAGGTGAAGGGAGAGAGAGAGAGAGGGTGGAAGAATCAGCATGGCGTACGGACAGATCGGTGAGGGAGGGAGAGAGGGAACGAGGGAGGGAGGTGAAGGGAGAGAGAGGGTGGGAGGTGAAGGGAGAGAGAGGGTTGGAGAATCAGCATGGCGTATGGACAGATTGGTGAGGGAGGGAGAGAGGGTACGAGAGAGAGAGGGAGGGAGGTGAAGGGAGAGAGAGGGTGGGAGGTGAAGGGAGAGAGAGGGTGGGAGAATCAGCAAGGCGTATGGACAGATTGGTGAGATTGGGAACCAGATGGGGGAGAGAGGGCAGGAGCTTTATGGGGGATTAGAGGAAAAGCCTTTTTTGCCCAGAGGGTGGTGACAATCGGGAATGCACTGCCTGGGAGGGTGGTAGGGGCCGGCTGCCTCACGATCTGGATGGCACTTGGCACATCTTAACATTCAAGTCTATGGGCCAGGTGCTGGCAAATGGGATCAGGTCGGCAGCTCAGATGTTTTTCATGCGTCGGTGCAGATTCGATGGGCCGAAAGGCCTCTTCTGCTCTGTATTATTCTGCCATTATTGGGTGGCACAGTGGCTAGCACTGCTGCCTCACGGCGCTGAGGACCCGGTTCGACCTGGGTCACTGTCCGTGTGGAGTTTGCACATTCTCCCCGTGTTTGCGTGGGTTTCGCCCCTACAACCCTTAAGATGAGCAGGGGAGGTGGATTGGACACGCTAAATTGCCCCTTAAATGGAAAAAATTAATTGGGTACTCTAAATTTATCTTTAAAAATGTATTATCTATGATTCTGAAGGAATGACGGGGCGAGTGCAGGGGTCAGCATGGCATACAGACAGTGAGAGAGGGAACGAGAGAGGGAGACGGTGAAGATCAGCATGGCATACAGACAGTGAGAGAGGGAACGAGAGAGGGTGACGGTGAAGATCAGCATGGCATACAGACAGTGAGAGAGGGAACGAGAGAGGGAGACGGTGAAGATCAGCATGGCATACAGACTGATCAGTGAGAGAGACAGTACAGATAGATCAGTGAGAGAGAGGGAACGAGAGAGGGAGACGGTGAAGATCAGCATGGCGTACAGACTGATCAGTGAGAGAGACAGTACAGATAGATCAGTGAGAGAGAGGGAACGAGAGAGGGAGACGGTGAAGATCAGCATGGCATACAGACTGATCAGTGAGAGAGACGGTACAGATAGATCAGTGAGAGAGAGGGAACGAGAGAGGGAGACGGTGAAGATCAGCATGGCGTACAGATAGATCAGTGAGAGAGAGGGAACGAGAGAGGGAGACGGTGAAGATCAGCATGGCGTACAGATAGATCAGTGAGAAAGAGGGAACGAGAGAGGGAGTGGTGGAAGATCAGCATGGCGTACAGATAGATCAGTGAGAGAGAGGGAACGAGAGAGGGAGACGGTGAAGATCAGCATGGCGTGCAGATAGATCAGTGAGAGAGAGGGAACGAGTGAGGGAGTGGTGGAAGATCAGCATGGTGCGTGATGCTCGATCAATGACTCCAGAAGCGAGATTGGATGACAATTGATGGCTTTATTGGACTAGATGTTTCCCCCAGCAGCGCAGGTACAGAATGTAGCAGCTAGGGAAACACAGACTCTTATACTGTGCCTTACTGGGCGGAACCAGCAGGCAGGCTTCACCAATGATCTTACTGTCTCAGGTATGTCCCACACCAATGATCTCACAGCATCAACCTAGGTACCGTAATACCCCTAATACCGACTACCACATTCACCCCCTGTTAAAAAACGTCTGGCGGGGGTGGTGGTCTTGCGTTATACAGTGGTAGAGGTTGAGGTTATGGTGGTACCCGGTATACATTAGTACAGAGTTTTGCCTCGTTACATGTCGCAACTATTTACAGTATTTATTTACATTCAAAATGAAGCAATTAGTCGATCGGGGGCCCTGGTTGTCCTCTGTGAACGTCGCAGTTTCGGCGGAGATGCAGGCACCGGCTCGGGCATCCGTGGCTCTGGGAGCGTGACTTTGGTTTCTTTGGCAGCTTCATCACCCCTAGCTGGGACCAGTGGGAGAACTGACCCACCTGGGAAGGGGGATGCTGTGGGGTGCGCCGGTGGGAGGGAGGGTGGGGGTGATGGCAGGGGTGTGGGTGGGGGTCCAGCGGGCACCAGGTCCTGAAGGGAGACCGTATGCTGTCGGCCGTCGGGGTACGCCATGTAGGTGTATTGAGGGATGGCATGAAGGAGGTGGACCCTCTCGACCAATGGGTTCGACTTGTGCGCCCGCACAAGTTTGCGGAGCAGGATGGGTTCAGGAGCTGCCAGCCAGGTTGGGAGCGAGGTCCTGGAGGAGGACTTCCTAGGGAAGTCAAGGAGATGTTTGTGAGGTGTTTGGTTGGGCGTGGTAAACAGCAGTGATCGGATGGAGTTGAGAGCATCCGGAAGGACCTCCTGCCAGCGGGAGACTGGTAGACTCCTGGACCGTAGGGCCAGTAGGACGGTCTTCCAGACAGTTCCGTTCTCCCTCTCTACCTGTCCGTTTCCCCAGGGGTTGTAACTAGTCGTCCTGCTCGAGGCAATTCCCTTGCTGAGCAGGAATTGACACAGTTCATCGCTCATATCGCTGTGTATGTAGGCGGGGAAACCGAGCAGCGTAAAGATACTGTGGAGGGCTTTTATGACGGTGGCTGCGGTCATGTCGGGGCAGGGGATGGCGAATGGGAACCGGGAGTATTCATCAATCATGTCCAGGAAGTACGTGTTGCGGTCGGTGGAGGGGAGGGGCTCTTTGAAGTCCATACTGAGGCGTTCAAAGGGGCAGGAAGCTTTTATCAGGTGCATTTTCTCTGGCCTGTAGAAGTGCGGCTTGCACTCCGAGCCGACCGCCTCGTGGCGGTCCTGACCTCCTCGATGGAGTAGGGCAGGTGGCGGGTCTTGATGAAATGGAAGAATCAAGTGACCCCCGGGTGGCAGAGGTCCTCGTGGAGGGCCCGGAATCGGTCAACTTGTGCGTTGGCACATGTGCCGCGGGACAGGGCATCAGGGGGCTCGTTTAGCTTCCCGGGACTATACAAGATCTCATAGTTGTGGGTGGAGAGCTCGATCCTCCACCGTGAGATCTTATCGTTCTTTATCTTTCCCGCTGCGCATTATCGAACATGAAAGCTACCGACCGTTGGTCAGTGAGGAGAGTGAATCTCCTGCCGGTCATGTAATGCCTCCAGTACCGCACAGCTTCTACTATGGCTTGGGCCTCCTTTTCAACTGAGGAATGGCGGATTTCTGAAGCGTGGAGGGTGCGTGAGAAGAAGGCCACGGGTCTGCCCGCTTGGTTGAGGATTGCCGCGAAAGCTACGTCTGATGCGTCGCTCTCAAATTGGAAGGGAAGGGATGGGATTCATCGATTGCATGCATTGTGGCCTTTGCAATGTCCGCTTTGATGAGGCTGAAGGCCTGGCGGGCCTCTGCCGACAGGGGAGAAACCGTGGACTGAATTAGTGGACGGGCCTTGTCCACATAGTTGGGGACCCACTGGGCATAATATGAAAAAAATCCCAGGCAGCATTTCAGGGCCTTGGAGCAGTGTGGGGGGGGAAACTCCATGAGGGGGCGCCTGCCTTTGGGATCAGGGTCTATAACTCCATCATGTAACACGTAGCCGAGGATGGCTAGACGGTCGGTGCTGAACACAGGAGGGGTTCAGATTTATGGCACATTGGAACCGGTTCTGGGGGCGGTGGGACCATTACAAACCGGATGGTCTACACCTGGGCAGGACTGGAACCAATGTCCTAGGGGGTGCTTTTGCTAACACTGTTGGGAGGTTTTAAACTAATGTGGCAGGGGGATGGGAACCAGATTAGGAAGTTAGAGGTCAGTAAAGAAGCAGCAACTAAAGCCAGTAAGGTACGAGACAATAAACTCAATGTGACTAAGGGGAAGAGTAGACAGGGAAAAGATGATGATCGCAAAGGGACAGGTGGTCTGAGGTGCATTTGTTTTAATGCGAGAAGTGTAGGCAGGTGAACTTAGGGCTTGGATCAGTACCTGGGAATATGATGTTATTGGTATTGCTGAGACTTGGTTGAGGGAAGGGCAGGACTGGCAACTGAATATCCCAGGGTATAGATGCTTCAGGAGGGATAGAG
Source organism: Scyliorhinus canicula (assembly GCF_902713615.1). Taxonomy (NCBI): domain Eukaryota; kingdom Metazoa; phylum Chordata; class Chondrichthyes; order Carcharhiniformes; family Scyliorhinidae; genus Scyliorhinus; species Scyliorhinus canicula. The sequence continues at coordinate 198,962,195 of NC_052151.1, forward strand.
AGGGAGGTAGAAGGGGTGGAGGAGTTGCATTACTCATCAGAGATAATATCACAGCTGTGATTAAGGAGGGCACGATGGAGGATTCGAGCACTGAGGCAATATGGGTGGAGCTGAGAAATAGGAAGGGTGCAGTAACATTGTTGGGACTTTACTACAGACCTCCCAAAAGCGAGCATGAAGTAGAGGTACAAATATGCAGACAGATTAAAGAAAAATGTCGGAGCAATAGGGTGGTTGTGATGGGAGATTTTAACTTCCCCAACATTGAATGGGATTCGTGTAGTGTTGGAGGCGTAGATGGAGCAGAATTTGTAAGGAGCATCCAGGAGAGTTCTTTAGAGCAGTATGTAAATAGTCCAACTCGGGAAGGGGCCATACTGGACCTGGTATTGGGGAATGATCCCGGCCAGGTGGTTGATGTTTCAGTCGGTGATTACTTTGGGAATAGCGATCACAATTTGGTAAGTTTTACAATACTCACGGACAAGGACAAGAGTGATCCGAAAGGAAGAGTACTAAATTGGGGAAAGGCAGAGTATAACAAAATTCGTCAGGAGCTAGGGAATGTGGATTGGGAGCAGCTGTTTAAGGGTAAATCCACATTTGAAATGTGGGAGTCTTTTAAGGAAAGGTTGATTAGAGTGCAGGACAGACATGTTCCTGTGAAAATGAAAGATGGAAATGGCAAGATTAGGGAACCATGGATGACGGGTGAAATTGTGAGACGAGCTAAGATGAAAAAGGAAGCATACATAGGATCGAGGCAACTCAAAACTGATGAAGCTTTGGAGGAATATCGGGAACGTAGGACAAATCTCAAACGCGCAATAAAGAGGGCTAAAAGGGGTCATGAAATATCTTTGGCTAACAGGGTTAAGGAAAATCCCAAAGCCTTTTATTCATATGTAAGGAGCAAGAGGGTAACTAGAGAAAGGATTGGCCAAAGACAAAAGAGGGAATTTATGCGTGGACTCAGAGGAAATGGGTGAGATTCTTAATGAGTACTTTGCATCGGTATTCACAAAGGAGAGGGACAAGACGGATGTTGAGGCTAGGGATGGATGTTTAAATACTCTAGGTCAAGTTGTCATACGGAAGGGGGAAGTTTTGGGTATTCTAAAAGACATTAAGGTGGACAAGTCCCCAGGACCGGATGGGATCTATCCCAGGTTACTGAGGGAAGCGAGGGTCGAAATAGCTGGGGCTTTAACAGATATCTTTGCAGCATCCTTGAGCACGGGTGAGGTCCCGGAGGACTGGAGAATTGCTAATGTTGTCCCTTTGTTTAAGAAGGGTAGCAGGGATAATCCAGGGAATTATAGACCTGTGAGCTTGACGTCAGTGGTAGGCAAACTGTTGGAGAAGGTACTGAGGGATAGGATCTATTCACATCTGGAAGAAAATAGACTTATCAGTGATAGGCAGCATGGTTTTGTGCAGGGAAGGTCATGTCTTACAAACCTAATAGAATTCTTTGAGGAAGTGACAAAGTTAATTAATGAGGGAAGGGCTGTAGATGTCATATACATGGACTTTAGTAAGGCGCTTGATAAGGTTTCCCATGGCAGGTTGATGGAAAACGTGAAGTCGTATGGGGTTCAGGGTGTACTAGCTAGATGGATAAAGAACTGGCTGGGCAACAGGAGACAGAGAGTAGTGGTGGAAGGGAGTGTCTCAAAATGGAGAAGGGTGACTAGTGGTGTTCCACGGGGATCTGTGCTCGGACCATTGTTGTTTGTGATCTACATAAATTACCTGGAGGAAGGTATAGGTGGTCTGATTACCAAGTTTGCAGATGATGCTAAGATTGGTGGAGTTGCAGATAGCGAGAAGGACTGTCAGAGAATACAACAAAATATTGATAGATTCGAGAGTTGGGCAGAGAAATGGCAGATGGAATTCAATCCAGGCAAATGCGAGGTGATGCATTTTGGAAGATCAAATTCAAGAGCGGACTATATGGTCAATGGAAGGGTCTTGGGGAAAATTGATGTGCAGAGAGATCTGGCAGTTCAGGTCCATTGTACCCTGAAGGTGGCAACGCAGGTTGATAGAGTGGTCAAGAAGGCATACAGCATGCTTGCCTTCATCGGACGGGGTATTGAGTACAAGAGTTGGCAGGTCATGTTACAGTTGTATAGGACTTTGGTTCGGCCACATTTGGAATACTGCGTGCAGTTCTGGTTGTCACATTACCAGAAGGATGTGGATGCCTTGGAGAGGGTGCAGAGGAGGTTCACCAGGATGTAGCCTGGTATGGAGGGTGCTAGCTATGAAGAAAGGTTGAGTAGATTAGGATTGTTTTCATTGGAAAGACGGAGGTTGAGGGGGGACCTGATTGAGGTATACAAAATTATGAGAGGTATGGACAGGGTGGATAGCAACAAGCTTTTCCCAAGATTGGGGGTGTCAGTTACAAGGGGTCACGATTTCAAGGTGGGAGGTGAAAAGTCTAAGGGAGATGTGTGTGGAAAGTTTTTTACGCAGAGGGTGGTGGGTGGCTGGAACGCCTTGCCAGCGGAGGTGGTAGAGGCGGGTATGATAGCATCATTTAAGATGCACCTGGACAGGTATATGAACGGGTGGGGAACAGAGAGAAGTAGATCCTTGGAAAATAGGAGACAGGTTTAGATAAAGGATCTGGATCGGCGAAGGCTGGGAGGGCCGAAGGGCCTGTTCCTGTGCTGTAATTTTCTTTGTTCTTTGTTCTATTTAAGATTCATCTGGACAGGTATATGAACTGGCGGGGAACAGAGAGAAATAGATCCTTGGAAAATAGGAGACAGGTTTGGATAAAGGATCTGGATCGGTGCAGGCTGGGAGGGCGGAAAGGCCTGTTCCTGTGCTGTAATTTTCTTTGTTCTTTGTTCTTTGTCCTTGTAGGTTAAGTTAAGGATTTTTGAGGTATGGAGGAATTTACGGAGGTTGGTGTCGTGGTCCTGCTGGTCATGGCCGCAGATGGTGATGTTGTCGAGGTACGGAAACGTGGCCCGCAAACCGCACCATTCGGTCCATCTCTCGTTGGAAGACCGAGACTCCATTTGTGACACCGAAAGGAACCCTTAGGAAGTGGTAGAGCCGCCCATCTGCTTTGAATGCAGTATACTTGCGGTCGTGCGGGCGGATGGGGAGCTAATGGTAGGTGGATTTTAGATCCACCGTAGAAAAGACCTTGTATTGTGCAATCTGATTGACCAAATCAGATATGCGGGGGAGAGGGTACGCGTCAATATACCTGTGAATACCTGTTGATGGTCTGACTATAATCGATGACCATCCTGTGCTTCTCCCCGGTCTTTACAACCACTGCTTGAGCTCTCTGGGGGCTGTTGCCGGCCTCGATAATACCTTCCTTCAGTAACCTCTGGACTAACAGCAAACGGGATTATTATTTAAACGATAAAATATTAAAGCATGCCGCTGTTCAGAGAGACTTGGGTGTGCTAGTGCATGAGTCACAGAAGGTTGGTTTACAAGTGCAACAGGTGATTAAGAAGGCAAATGGAATTTTGTCCTTCATTGCTAGAGGGATGGAGTTTAAGACTAGGGAGGTTATGTTGCAATTGTATAAGGTGTTGGTGCGGCCACACCTGGAGTATTGTGTTCAGTTTTGGTCTCCTTACTTGAGAAAGGACGTACTGGCGCTGGAGGGTGTGCAGAGGAGATTCACTAGGTTAATCCCAGAGCTGAAGGGGTTGGATTATGAGGAGAGGTTGAGTAGACTGGGACTGTACTCGTTGGAATATAGAAGGATGAGGGGGGATCTTATAGAAACATTTAAAATTATGAAGGGAATAGATAGGATAGATGCGGGCAGGTTGTTTCCACTGGCGGGTGACAGCAGAACTAGGGGACATAGCCTCAAAATAAGGGGAAGTAGATTTAGGACTGAGTTTAGGAGGAACTTCTTCACCCAAAGGGTTGTGAATCTATGGAATTCCTTGCTCAGTGAAGCAGTTGAGGCTCCTTCATTACATGTTTTTAAGGTAAAGATAGATAGTTTTTTGAAGAATAAAGGGATTAAGGGTTATGGTGTTCGGGCCGGAAAGTGGAGCTGCGTCCACAAAAGATCAGCCATGATCTCATTGAATGGCGGAGCAGGCTCGAGGGGCCAGATGGCCTACTCCTGCTCCTAGTTCTTATGTTCTTATGTTCCGACCTAATGAAGGTCCGGCCCTGGGCACTGTACCGTCTGCTCCTGGTGGCCGGGTTTGCAATCCGGGGTGAGGTTCGCAAACAGGGAAGGCGGCTCGACCTTGAGGGTCACGAGGCTGCAGACAGCGAGGGCGGGTATAGGGCCGCCGGATTTCACGGTTAAACTTTGGAGGTTATATTGGCAATCTAACCCTAGGAGTGTGGCAGCGTAGAGGTGAGAGGGGAGGAAGAGGCGGGATTTTGTTAATTCCCTTCCCTGGACTGTGAGGTTCGCTACACAGAACCCTTTGATCCCTACAGAGTGAGACCCGGAGGCCAGGGAGATTCTTTGATTAACTGGGTGAATGGGAAGAGAACAGTGTTGGGGTGTATGAAGCTTTCTGTGTTCCCAGGGTCAATCAGGCAGGATGATTTATGCCCATTAATGAGCATGGTCGTTGTCGCGGTCGAGAGCGTTCGGGGCCGAGACTGGTCCCGGGTCACTGAAGCGTGTCTTAGAAGAAGAACAGTACAGCACAGAACAGGCCCTTCGGCCCTCGATGTTGTGCCGAGCAATGATCAACTTCTGTCGTGGCAGAAGTTGGAGATTTTCCTCGGGCGGTATGCGGTCATCCGAATCGGGGTTCTGAGACTCCACCCAAGATGGCGGCGCCTGTGGCTGGGGGTGTGCAAGATGGCGGCGCCCATCCGTCGTACGTGGTCCCTGGGGTTCAAGATGGCGGCGCCCGGGGCCATAGTGTGGCTCGGGAAAAGGAAGATGGCGGCGTCCGCTGGCCACACGTGGCTCGTGGAAAGGGTTGGGGTGGCGGTCCCGGTTCGCCCCCGGAGACCGCGGCGATGGCCCGAGCCTGGCATATTGCCATGAAATGGCCCTTTTTGCCACACCTTTTGCAGGTGGAGGAGTGGGCCGGGCAGCGCTGCCGGGGGTGCTTGGCTTGCCCGCAAAAGTAGCAGGGTTGCCTGGCAGTGTCATAGAACATAGAACAGTACAGCACAGAACAGGCCCTTCGGCCCTCGATGTTGTGCCGAACAATGATCACCCCACTTAAACCCACGTAACCCGTAACCCAACAATCCCCCATTAACCTTACACTACGGGCAATTTAGCATGGCCAATCCACCTAACCCGCACATCTTTGGACTGTGGGAGGAAACCGGAGCACCCGGAGGAAACCCACGCACACACGGGGAGGACGTGCAGACTCCACACAGACAGTGACCCAGCCGGGAATCGTACCTGGGACCCTGGAGCTGTGAAGCATTGATGCTAACCACCATGCTACCGTGAGGCCCCTTGTGTCGCAGCACAAGCTTGTCTGGAGATGGGGGATGCATCGGAGTCGGCCGTGGGAGGGTTCCACGCTGCCCAAGGGGCTGCCGCGATGTTGGGGACGTAGGCATGGGCGTTTCGGGAGGCCACATCCAGGGAGCTAGCGAGGGCCCGTGCCTCCTTGAGTCCTCGTGTCTCTTTTTCTAGCAGCCGCTGGTGGATTTGGGAGGGCAGCATACCTGCAACAAATGCGTCCCGGATCAAAGGTTCTGTGTGGTCGCTGGCTGAAACCTGTAGGCAGTCACAGTTCCTACCTAACACCAGGAGGGCATGGTAGAATTCATCCAGCGATTCCCCGGGGATTTGTCGCCTCGTCGCTGGCCGATGTCGGGCGTAGACCTGGTTTACTGGGCGAATATAGTGTCCTTTCAACAGGGCCATTTGAAAGTTTTTCTTTTCATTGTCTAATTTATTTATTTTTATTTTGAAATTCTAGTTGTATAAGTTTACCTAAGGTTTACGACATGGCAGGAGATCCCAGACCCGTGTCATGCACCTCGTGTGCGATGTGGGAGCTCAGGGACATGTCCACTGTCCCGGGCTCTTTCACGTGCAAGAAGTGTGTTCAGTTTCAGCTCCTGTTAGACCGCTTGACGGCTCTGGAGCTGCGGATGGACTCACTTCGGAGCATCCGCGATGCTGAGGAGGTCATGGATAGCACGTTTAGCGAGTTGGTCACACCGCAGGTGAAAGTTACTGAGGGAGATAGCAAATGGGTGACCAAAAGACAGAGCAAGAGTAGGAAGGCAGTGCAGGTGTCCCCTGCGGTCATCTCCCTGCAAAACAGATATACCGCTTTGGATACTGTTGGGGGAGATGGTTCACCAGGGGAAGGCAGCAGCAGCCAGGTTCATGGCACCGTGGCTGGCTCTGCTGCACAGCAGGGCAGGAAGAAAAATGGCAGGGCTATAGTGATAGGGGACTCGATCGTAAGGGGAATAGACAGGCGGTTCTGTGGACGCAATCGAGACTCCAGGATGGTATGTTTCCTCCCTGGTGCAAGGGTCAAGGATGTCTCGGAGCGGCTGCAGGACATTCTGGGGGGGGAGGGTGAACAGCCAGCTGTCGTGGTGCACATAGGCACCAACGATGTAGGTAAAAAACGGGATGAGGTCCTACAAGCGGAATTCAGGGAGTTAGGAATTAAACTAAAAAGCAGGACCTCAAAGGTAGTAATCTAAGGATTGCCACCAGTGCCACGAGCTAGTCAGAGTAGGAATGTCAGGATAGATAGGATGAATGCGTGGCTCGAGAGATGGTGCAAGAGGGAGGGATTCAAATTCCTGGGGCATTGGGACAGGTTCTGGGGAGGTGGGACCAGTACAAACTGTACGGTCTGCACCTGGGCAGGACTGGAACCGATGTCCTATTGGGGGGTGTTTGAACCCATCCTGCTCCGCAAACTTGTGCGGGCGCACAAGTCGAACCCATTGGTCGAGAGGGTCCACCTCCTTCATGTCATCCCTCAATACACCTACGTGGCGTACCCCGACGGCCGACAGCATACGGTCTCCCTTCAGGACCTGGTGCCCGCTGGATCCCCACCCACACCCCTGCCATCACCCCCACCCTCCCTCCCACCGGCGCACCCCACGGCCGCCCCCTTCCCAGGTGGATCAGTTCTCCCACTGGTCCCAGCTGGGGTTGATGAAGCTACCGAAGAAACCAAAGTCACGCTCCCAGAGCCACGGATGTCCGAGCCGGTGCCTGCATCACAGCCGATACTGCGACGTTCACAGAGGACGACCAGGGCCCCCCGATCGACTAATTGCTTCATTTTGATATGTGCATGTAAATGAATACTGTAAATAGTTGTGACATGTAATAAGGCAAACACTGTACCACCGATGGCTACCACCATAGCCTCCACCACTGTATGACGCGAGACCACTAGCCCCGCCGGACACTTTTTTTTAATGGGGTGAATGTGGTAGTCGGTATTAGAGGTATGACGGTACCCAGGTTGATGCTGTGAGATCATTGGTGTGGGAGGTACATCAGACAGGAAGATCATTGGTGAAGCCTGCCTGCTGGTTCCGCCCAGTAAGGCGGAGTATAAGAGTCTGTGGGCGGAATTCTACGCTCCCGCGATAAATCGGGAAGGCCGTCGTGTACTCGGCCGAGTTTCACGACGGCCTCAGAGGGCGCTCCTCGTACCTTATTCACTCCCACCCGGGGGGGGCTAGGAGCGGCGCTCATAACTCTCGGCTGCCGGGCCTTGATGCTTGCGCCAAGGCGGCGCGCCGAGAATGATGCGACGGCAGTGCCTAAGTGACGTGCGCAGGTTGGCCGGCTCCAACCCGTGCATGCGCCGCTGACATCACGACGGCTGACGGCCCCAACCCGCGCATGCGTGGTTGTCGTCTTCCCCTCTGCTGCCCCGCAAGACGTGGCGGCTTGATCTTGCGGGGCGGCGGAGGGGAAAGAGTGCGTTGCTTTGAGACGTCGGCCCGACGATCGGTGGGCACCGATCGCGGGCCAGTCCCCTCCCGAGCACGGCCGTGGTGCTCACTCCCCTCTCCAAAAGCTTCAAAGTAGCATTTGGCGTCCATGTTCACGACGGCAGCGACCAGGTGTGGTTTCCGCAATCGTGAACCGGTCGGGAACGTCTGGCCGCTCGGCCCATCCGGGCCAGAGAATCGCCGGTCGCTGTGAAAAACGGCGAACGGCGATTCTTCCGAGCGGCTGATGGGAGAATCGTGGGGGGCACCAGGGGGTCGTGTCGTCGCCCGGCCCTCCCGCAATTCTCCAACCCGGCGTGGAGAGCGGAGAATTCCGCCCTGTGTCTCCCGAGCAGCTGCATTCTGAACCTGCGCTGCTGGGGGAAACATCTAGTCCAATAAAGCCGTCAATTGTCGTCCAATCACGCTTCGAGAGTTATTGATCAAGCATTAGGAGAGAGAGGGAGTGAGAGAATGGAGGGTTAGCATGGCGTACACACGGATTGGTGAGAGAGGGAACGAGATAGACAGATGGAGTGAGATTGGAGGATCAGCATGGCGTACACGCGGATTGGTGAGAGAGGGAACGAGAGGGGGGGGTCGATTTTAGTGCTATATTCTAACCGGCCATTCCAACCCCCCCCCCCCCCCCCCCCTCTTTGACAGGAATGATTCAAGCCCTTGGCGGATTCTTCACGTACTTCGTTATTCTGGCTGAGAATGGATTCCTTCCTTCGAGACTGCTCAACATCCGTCTGGATTGGGATGATCGTTCCAAAAACGACTTGGAGGACAGTTACGGGCAGGAGTGGGTGAGTGTGACAGTGCGACACGGACAGAGAAATGCGTGTCAGGAGGTGGGAACCACTCGATCCACTCTCTCACCGAGGGGAGCGTCTGGAGAGAGGAACCTCTTGGGAAAAAGAACATAGAACATTACAGCACAGTACAGTCCCTTCGGCCCTCGATGTTGCTCCGACCTGTGAAACCCCTCTAAAGTCCATCTACAAATGCCTATCAAATGCCCTTAAGTCCCTCAGCCTTTCTTCATAAGATCTTCCCTCCATACCAGGTAACATCCTGGTAAATCTCCTCTGCACCCTTTCCAATGCTTCCACGTCCTTCCTATAATGAGGCGACCAGAACTGTACGCAATACTCCAGGTGCGGCCACACCAGAGTTTTGTACAACTGCAACATGACCTCATGGCTCCGAAACTCAATTCCTCTACCAATACCAAAGGGGCAGCACGGTAGCATGGTGGTTAGCATAAATGCTTCACAGCTCCAGGGTCCCAGGTTCGATTCCCGGCTGGGTCACTGTCTGTGCGGAGTCTGCACGTCCTCCCCGTGTGTGCGTGGGTTTCCCCCGGGTGCTCCGGTTTCCTCCCACAGTCCAAAGATGTGCGGGTTAGGTGGATTGGCCATGCTAAATTGCCCGTAGTGTACTACAAAGTAAGGTTAAGGGGGGGGGTTGTTGGGTTACGGGTATAGGGTGGATACGTGGGTTTGAGTAGGGTGATCATGGCTCGGCACAACATCGAGGGCCGAAGGGCCTGTTCTGTGCTGTACTGTTCTATGTTCTATGTTCTAATAAAAGCTTACACACCGTACGCCTTCTTAACAACCCTCTCGACCTGGGTGGCAACTTTCAGGGATCTATGGACATGGACACCGAGATCTCTCTGCTCGTCCACACTACCAAGAATCTTACCATTAGCCCAGTACTCTGTCTTCCTGTTATTCCTTCCAAAATGAATCACCTCACACTTTTCTGCGTTAAACTCCATTTGCCATCTCTCAGCCGAGCTCTGCAACTTATCTATGTCCCTCTGTAACTTGTAACATCCTTCCACACTGTCTACAACTCCACCAATTTTAGTGTCATCTGCAAATTTACTCACCCATCCTTCTACACCCTCCTCCGGTCATTTATAAAAATGACAAACATCAGCGGCCCCAAAACAGATCCTTGTGGTACACCACTAGTAACTGAACTCCAGGCTGAAAATTTCCCATCAACCACCACCCTCTGTCTTCTTACAGCTAGTCAATGTCTGATCCAAACTGCTCAATTACCCTGAATCCCATGCTTCCATATTTTCTGCAATAGCCTACCGTGGGGAACCTTATCAAACACTTTACTGAAATCCATATACACCACATCAACTGCTTTACCCTCGTCCACCTGTTTGGTCACCTTCTCAAAGTACTCAATAAGGTTTGTGAGGCATGACCTACCCTTCACAAAACCGTGTTGACTATCCCTAATCAAATTTATCCTTTCTGGATGATTATAAATCCTATCTCTGATAAACCTTTCCAAGACTTTTCCCACAACAGAAGTAAGGTTCACTGGTCCATAGTTACCGGGGTTGTCTCTACTCCCCTTCTTGAACAAGGGAGCAACATTTGCTATCCTCCAGTCCTCTGGCACTATTCCTGTAGACAATGACGACATAAACATCAAAGCCAAAGGCTCAGTAATCTCCTCCCTAGCTTCCCAGAGAATCCTAGGATAAATCCCATCCGGTCCAGGGGACTTATCTATTTTCACACTTTCCAGAATCGCTAACACCTCCTCCTTATGAACCTTCTAGTCTAGTAGCCTGTATCTCAGTATTCTCCTCGACAACATTGTCTTTTTCCTGTGTGAATACTGACGAAAAATATTCATTTAGCACCTCTCCTATCTCCTCGGACTCTACGCACAACTTACCACTACTGTCCTTGACTGGCCCTACTCTTACCCTAATCATTCTTTTATTCCTCACATACCTATAGAAAGCTTTAGGTTTATCCTTGATCCTACCTGCCAAAGACTTCTCATGTCCCCTCCTGGCTCTTCTTAGCTCTCTCTTTAGATCCTTCCTAGCTAACTTGTAACTCTCGAGCGCCCTAACTGAACCTTCACGACTCATCTTTACATAAGCCTCCTTCTTCCTCTTGACAAGTGATTCAACTACTTTAGTAAACCACACTTCCCTCGCTCAACCACTTCCTCCCTTCCTGACAGGTACATACTTATCGAGGACGTGCAGTAGCTGTTCCTTGAACGAGCTCCACATTTCAATTGTGCCCATCCCCTGCAGTTCCCATCCGATGCATCCTAAGTCCTGCCTCATCGTATCATAATTGCCTTTCCCCCAGCTATAACTCTTGCCTTGCTGTATATACCTATCCCTTTCCATCGTTAAAGTAAACGTAACTGAATTGTGATCACTATCACCAAAGTGCTCACCTACCTCCAAATCTAGCAACTGTCCTGGTTCATTACCCAGTACCAAATCCAATGTGGCTTCGCCTCTTGTTGGCCTATCTACATACTGCGTCAGGAAACCCTCCTGCACACATTGGACAAAAACGGACCCATCTAAAGTACTCAAACTACAGCGTTTCCAGTAAATATTTGGAAAGTTAAAGTCCCCCATAACAACTACCCTGTTACTTTTGCTCCTATCCAAAATCATCTTTGCAATCCTTTCCTCTACATCTCTGGAACTTTTCGGAGGCCTATAGAAAACTCCCAACAGGGTGACCTCTCCTTTCCTGTTTCTAACCTCAGCCCACACTACCTCAGTAGTCGAGTCCTCATCAAACGTTCTTTCTGCCACCGTAATACCGTCCTTGACTAACAATGTCACCTCTCCCCCCTCTTTTACCACCTTCCCTGAGCTTCCTGAAATATATAAACCCCGGAACCTGAAACAACCATTCCTGTCCCTGCTCTATTCATGTCTCCGAAATAGCCACAACATCGAAGTCCCAGGTACCAACCCATGCTGCAAGTTCCGGATGCTCCTGGCATTGAAGTAGACGCACTTTAAACCACCTTCCTGCCTGCCGGTACACTCCTGCAACTTTGAAACCTTACTCATGACCTCACTACTCTCAACATCCTGTCTACTGGAGCTACAATTCAGGTTCCCAACCCCCTGTTGAATTAGTTTAAACCCTCCCGAAGAGCATTAGTAAATTTCCCCCCCAGGATATTGGTAACCCTCTGGTCCAGGTGTAGACCATCCCGTTTGTAGAGGTTCCACCTACCCTAGAATGAGCCCCAATTATCCAGGTATCTGAAGCCCTCCCTCCTGCACCATCCCTGTAGCCACGTGTTCAACTGCTCTCTCTCCCTATTCCTCGTCTCGCTAGCACGTGGCACGGGTAACAACCTAGAGATAATAACTCTGTTTATCCGAGATCTAAGTTTCCACCCTCGCTCCCTGAATTCCTGCCTTACATCCCTATCCCTTTTCCTACCTATGTTGTTGCCTATGTGGACCACGACTTGGGGCTGCTCCCCCTCCCCCTTAAGGATCCCAAAAACACGATCTGAGACATCACGGACCCTGGCACCTGGGAGGCAACACACCAACCGCGAGTCTCTCTTGTTCCCACAGAATCTCCTGTCTACCCCTCTAACTATGGAATCTCCAATGACTAATGTTCTACTCCTCTCCCCCCTTCCCTTCTGAGCAACAGGGACAGACTCTGTGCCAGAGACCTATACCCCATGGCTGACCCCTGGTAAGTTGCCCCCCCCAACAGTATCCAAAGCGGCCGACTTGTTACTAAGGGGAACGACCACAGGGGATCCCTGTACTGACAGCTTCCTCCCAGCCCCTCTCACCGTCACCCATCTATCTTTATTCTTCGGAGTAACTACATCCCTGAAGCTTCTATCTATGACCACCTCTGCCTCCCGAATGATCCGAAGTTCATCCAACTCCAGCTCCAGTTCCCTAACGGTTTCTGAGAAGCTGGAGTTGGGTGCACTTCCCACAGGTGAAATCAGCAGGGACACTGACGGTGTCCCTCACCTCAAACATTCTGCAGGAGGAGCATCGCACTGCCTTCCCTGCCATCCCCTCTAGGTAAAACAAGAAAAAGAAAGGAAGAGCTTACCTGATATTCCCTCAACCCCTAAGGTTAGAGGAGGTGAAAGGGTGGATGACACTGCAAGTGTAGTGTCTCGGGTTTAGCAACCTCCCGACTTATGTACAGGTACTACACACCTTCCCAGAAATCCCCACAGCCGACTTCCGGTTTCCTACTGCTGTGAAACAAAAGAAAACTCCAAAAAAAAAGTTAGTTACAAAACAAAAATTCAGCTTACCCTCCGCTCTCCTTACCAAAAAATCACTCCGCTCTCTGCCTGCTCCGCTGGAAGAAATGTAGTTTTAAAAGGTAAGTTTTAAAAACGGGAAACGTACCTTCCCGACATTCCCCTGGTTACTGCTCTCGCTGCTACCACTGAACAACTGAAGGATATGCTGAACTTTTTGGTGGGACATTACTTTTCACATTGCTGACATATTCTCTCTCTTCCTCTCTCCTCTTTTCTCTCTTTCTTCATCCCTCAGACCTATGAACAACGGAAGATTGTGGAATTCACCTGCCACACCGCCTTCTTCGCCAGTATTGTGGTGGTTCAGTGGGCCGACATTCTCATTTGCAAGACCCGTCGAAATTCCATCTTCCAACAAGGAATGAAGTAGGTGGTCACAGTTGGGATGTGGGACAATGGGGAAACTAACTGAAAGAATGCCAGTTGGCCGTGATGCTCAGAGAGGAAGATGTGTGGGTGAACTAGAGATTAACCAATAGTAAAATCTGCAGAGGGAGCAGAGAGAAAGTGGGAGAGTAGCTCGAGAGTGATTGTTAAAGCACGGGGAGGGAGCAGAGAGAAAGTGGGAGAGTACCTCGAGAGTGATTGTTAAAGCACGGGGAGGGAGCAGAGAGAAAGTGGGAGAGTAGCTCGAGGGTGATTGTTAAAGCACGGGGAGGGAGCAGAGAGAAAGTGGGAGAGTAGCTCGAGAGTGATTGTTAAAGCACGGGGAGGGAGCTGAGAGAAAGTGGGAGAGTAGCTCGAGGGTGATTGTTAAAGCACGGGGAGGGAGCAGAGAGAAAGTGGGAGAGTAGCTCGAGGGTGATTGTTAAAGCACTGGGAGGGAGCAGAGAGAAAGTGAGAGAGTAGTTCGAGGGTGATTGTTAAAGCACGGGGAGGGAGCAGAGAGAAAGTGAGAGAGTAGCTCGAGGGTGATTGTTAAAGCACGGGGAGGGAGCAGAAAGTGGGAGAGTAGCTCGAGGGTGATTGTTAAAGCACGGGGAGGGAGCAAAGAGAAAGTGAGAGAGCAGCTCGAGGGTGATTGTTAAAGCACGAGGAGGGAGCAGAAAGTGGAAGGGTAGTTTGAGGTTAATTGTGGGTGCTGAGTAACAACTGAGTTATGTCTCTTTCCGTCCCTCTCTTCTGCCCAACACAGGAACAAAATCCTGATATTCGGACTCTTTGAAGAAACAGCCTTGGCAGCATTCCTGTCATACTGTCCAGGAATGGATGTGGCACTGCGCATGTACCCACTAAAGTAAGTACTCGCCAGACGTGCGGGGGGGAGGGGACAACATGTTGGGCAGACACACTGAGTGAGGATCACAATCTGATGGGGTAGGGGAGGTAGAGGAGCACATGGCGGACAGAAGGAGGCGGCAGAGAGGAGGAACGATGAGAAGCATTGTACGGGAAAGCATCAGGGGTTGCATTATGTTGTGACCAGAATATTAGCAAAAACCCCGAGGGCAGTCAATCTGAACAAACTGTGGAGGTATTGGAATAGGCTATCAGGAGGAAAGTTTCAGCAAGATCTTAAAGAGGCAATGGAGAGGGTTAGGAAAGGAATTCCTGTGCTCAGGAACAAGGCAAGCGAAGCCAGAAGCTGCTCAAAGGTTAAAATCAGAAGATACAGGGGATAGGGAGGGTTGTAGGGACTGGAGAAGGTTACAGAGATAGGGAGGGTTGTAGGGACTGGAGGAGGTTACAGAGATAGGGAGGGTTGTAGGGGCTGGAGGAGGTTACAGAGATAGGGAGGGTTGTAGAGACTGGAGGAGGTTACAGAGATAGGGAGGGTTGTAGGGGCTGGAGGAGGTTACAGAGATAGGGAGGGTTGTAGGGGCTGGAAGAGGTTACAGAGATAGGGAGGGTTGTAGAGACTGGAGGAGGTTACAGAGATAGGGAGGGTTGTAGGGGCTGGAAGAGGTTACAGAGATAGGGAGGGTTGTAGGGGCTGGAGGAGGTTACAGAGATACGCAGGGTTGTAGGGGCTGGAGGAGGTTACAGAGACAGGAAGGGTTGTAGGAACTGGAGGAGATTACAGAGATAGGGAGGGTTGTAGGGACTGGAGGAGGTTACAGAGATAGGGAGGGTTGTAGGACTGGAGGAGGTTACAGAGATAGGGAGGGTTGTAGGACTGGAGGAGGTTACAGAGATAGGGAGGGTTGTAGGGGCTGGAGGAGGTTACAGAGATAGGGAGGGTTGTAGGACTGGAGGAGGTTACAGAGATAGGGAGGGTTGTAGGGACTGGAGGAGGTTACAGAGATAGGGAGGGTTGTAGGGACTGGAGGAGGTTACAAAGGGATGATGCGCCGGATTATCTCTCCCTCATGCCTTGTTTCTCTCTCTGTCTCTCACTCCGTAGGCTGCCCTGGTGGTTCTGTGCTTTCCCCTACAGCCTCCTCATCTTCATCTATGACGAGGTTCGCAAACTGATCCTCCGCCGGCATCCTGGAGGTCAGCAATCCTACTGGAAATTTCCTTTGGGTTATGCTGGGGGTGGAAATGGATGGGAAGGTGGGGAGAGGATGATGGTGAGGGGTATGTGGGGGAGGGATCTGCAGGGGAGGGATGAGCAGGGCAGGAGTTCGCGAGTGAGGGGTGTGATGTGTTTGGGGTGACGGGGGGAGGGGGGGTTGGGGGTTACAGCGGTAGGGGTGTGCGAGGGGAGAGGGGTTGGTGGGTACAAGGGGGGGAGGGGTTGGTGGGAACAGGGGAGGGGTATATTGGGAGGGGTTGGGGGGACAGGGGAGGGGTATATGAGGAGGGGCTGGGGTATATGGGTTGGGGCTGGGGGGGTATATGGGGAGGGGCTGATGGGGGTATATGGGGAAGGGCTGGGGAGTATATGGGGAGGGGCTGGGGGGTAAATGGGGAGGGGCTGTGGGGTACCGGGGAGGGGTATATGGGGAGGGGCTGGGGGGGGCACCCGGGAGGGTATATGGGGAGGGGTCCGGGGTTCAGGGGAGGGGTATATGGGGAGGGGCTGGGGGGTACAGGGGAGGGGTATATGGGGAGGAGCTGGGGGTACAGGGGAGGGGTTGAGGGTATAGGGGAGGGGTATATGGGGGAGGGGCTGGGGGTATATGGGGGAGGGGTTGGGGGTATATGGGGAGGGGTTGGGGGGGT